>NC_090649.1:72075193-72247693 GCF_040937935.1 Hyperolius riggenbachi | reverse complement strand
ACAGGTACCCCCAGTTTAGGTATGACAGGAGCCCCCCAGTGTATGCAGTGACAGGGACCCCCCCCCCCCCAGTGTATGTAGTGACAGGAGCCACTAGTTTAGGTAGTGACAGGGCCCCCCAGTATAGATAGACAGGTCTATAGGTGTCCCCAGTTTAAATAGCCAGATCTATAGGTGTCCTCAGTGGCAGCGGAGAGAGAAGAGAAGCGGTGGGGAAGGGAGGACGTTTCCCCCTCCCCCTTCCCTCACCTTGGGGCTCCCCCTCTCTCGCTCCCCCCTTTAGAATTAAGTGATGCGGCAGGCAGCGCCGCTGTGCCTGCCACTTCTTTTCTCTCTCCGCTGCCACCCCAGGGCGGGCGGGCCAGCCACGTCCGGGTAGCTAGGGGGGGGCAGCAGCTAGCCAGGGGAGTGCGCATGCCCCATTTTGCCCTATGTAGGGACGCCCATGGCATGGTAGGCAGATAGGTAGCCGGGTAGGCAGTTATGTAGCCGGGTGGGAGGGTAGGCAGATAGGTAGCTGGGTGGGCAGTTAGGTAGCCGGGTGGGAGGGTAGGCAGTTAGGTAGCCAGGTGGGCAGATAGGTAGCTGGGTGGGCAGTTAGGTAGCCGGGTGGGCAGTTAGGTAGCCAGGTGGGAGGGTAGGCAGATAGGTAGCTGGGTGGGTAAATAGGTAGCCGGGTGGGCAGATAGGTAGCCGGGTGGGAGGGTAGGCAGATAGGTAGCTGGGTGGGTAGATAGGTAGCCGGGTGGGCAGTTAGGTAGCCAGGTGGGAGGGTAGGCAGTTAGGTAGCCGGGAGGGCAGATAGGTAGCTGGGTGGGTAGATAGGTATCCAGGTGGGCAGATAGGTAGCCGGGTGGGCAGATAGGTAGCCGGGTGGGCAGATAGGTAGCCGGGTGGGCAGATAGGTAGCCGGGTGGGAGGGTAGGCAGTTAGGTAGCCGGGTGGGCAATTAGGTAGCCGGGTGGGAGGGTAGGCAGATAGGTAGCTGGGTGGGTAGATAGGTAGCCGGGTGGGAGGGTAGGCAGTTAGGTAGCCGGGTGGGCAGTTAGGTAGCCGGGTGGGAGGGTAGGCAGAAGGGTAGCTGGGTGGGAGGGTAGGCAGTTAGGTAGCCGGGTGGGCAGTTAGGTAGCCGGGTGGGAGGGTAGGCAGATAGGTAGCTGGGTGGGTAGATAGGTAGCCGGGTGGGCAGCCAGTTAGGTAGCCGGGTGGGTAGATAGGTAGCCGGATGGGCAGTTAGGCAGCCGGGTGGGAAGGTAGGCAGATAGGTAGCTGGGTGGGTAGATAGGTAGCCGGATGGGTGGGTAGGCAGTTAGGTAGCCGGGTGGGCAGTTAGGTAGCCGGGTGGGAGGGTAGGCAGAAGGGTAGCCAGGTGGGAGGGTAGGCAGTTAGGTAGCCGGGTGGGAGGGTAGGCAGATAGGTAGCTGGGTGGGTAGATAGGTAGCCGGATGGGCAGTTAGGCAGCCGGATGGGAGGCTAGGCAGATCGGTAGCCGGGTGGGTAGATAGGTAGCCGGGTGGGAATGTAGGCAGTTAGATAGCCGGGTGGGCAGTTAGGTAGCCGGGTGGGTAGCCAGTGGGGGCCCCGACTCCTTTGCTCCCCCTCACCTGGGTGTCCCCCCTCCTATTACAAGCCGCGGGGAGGGCAGCTCTTTTCCCCGGTGGGGCCCCCTCCTATCCTCCCCCTCCCTCACCTCGGACTCTCGGAGGGCCCCCCTCCTATTACGAGCGGCGGGAGAGCGGCGGGTACAGCAAACTTCCGGCGAGGTAAAGCAGAAGATAGAGGTCCAGCTGCCTCCCAGTCGCTGTCTCCTTTGTAATTGCCGCGCACTAAACCAGGAAGCAGTGCGAGCGGCATAGAGGAGACAGCGTAGTCCGGGAGGCAGCTGGACCTCTATCTTCTGCTTTACCTCGCCGGAACTTTGCTGTAACCGCCGCTCTACCGCCGCTCGTAATAGGAGGGGGGCCCTCTAAGGTGAGGGAGGGGGAGGATAGGAGGGGCCCCCCCCGGGGGGAAAGAGGTTTTTAATAAATTAAAAAAAAAAAAAAACGTCACGACGCTAGTGCCCTCCTACCTCTTAGCTCTGGGGCCCCCAGGAGGAGGGGCAGTCGGGGCCCACCGATGGGACCATCGGTGGTTCGGCGGCTCTGTCCGAGCCTGGGCAGACATTAAAGACGAACTCCAGTGAAAATAATTAAATAAAAAAGTGCTTCATTTTTACAATAATTATGTATAAATGATTTAGTCAGTGTTTGCCGATTGTAAAATCTCTCCTCTCCCTGATTTACATTCTGAAATTTATCACAAGGTGACATTTTTACTGCTGGCAGGTGATGTCAGTGAAAGGAGATCCTGCTTGCTTTTTTGGCAGTTGGAAACAGCTGTAAACAGCCATTTCCCACAATGCAACAAAGGCTCCCACAGTGTGATGTCAGAAGTCAGAACCATGGTCCTGACATCACCCTGTGGGAGGGGTTTCACCACAATATTAGCCATACACAGCCCCCTGATGATCCGTTTGTGAAAAGGAAAAGAAAGGGGGCATCAGCTACTGATTGGGACGAAGTTCTATTGTTGGTTACGGTTTTTCTTTATTGTCTGTGTTTTGAGTTACTTTGATGGGACAGCAAATTTACACTGTTATACAAGCTGCACACTGACTGCTTTACATTGTATCAAAGTGTCATATTTTCAGTGTTGTCCTATGAAAAGTTGAATGAAATTGACAAAATGTGAGGGGTGTACTCATCTTTGTGAGATATTATCTATCTTATTTATACATATTCTCCTTATACTAAAGGTAACCTAAAATGTTTTACAATTACTTAAAAAATATCCTAAAATGCTAGGGGGAAGAATTAGGGATTAGCAAATCAAACTGTCTTGCAGCTACTCCTGTTCACCACTAGGTGTGTTTAAATGTTCAGTGATTTGCTAGCCCCAATTTCCCCTCACTGGTGAAGCTAATGAGCAGGTCAGGACGTCTTTTTGCTAATCACTATTAATTCTCTGTTTTTGCAATGGTGATTGCGGGTTTTGAGCAGTTCTACTTTAAGGCCTCTTTTACAGTGGGACATTGAATTTGATGCGACGATAAAGTCGCACAACGTGCCCCTTACGCAGCGTATGTAGGTTATGAAATTGGATGTTATTTTGCACTGCGTTATGTGTCTCTTGGTGCACCATTTTCGTTGCATACTGATTGAACAAAAACAGCGCATGCGTAACATTTAAAAAAAAAAAAAATTACTGAGCATGTGCAACACACATAACGCAGCAGATTCATTGCTAAACGCACAGCATGCAGCACTTTTTAAGAACGCTACACGTTACACACTAACACAACGTGTGCACTGTGAATGTCGCACAGACTTTGCATTGCTGTGCGTTACTCTGCGTTAAAGTATTTTATAACCTGTGACTTTAACGTCCCACTGTGAAAGAGCCCTAAGAGAAGCAGCATGCAAAAGAAAAGATATAATACCAATTACATTTTTTTTACATTTAATCTAGCAAATGTCCTTGCTGCACAATAATGAATTAGTGTGACTAATGCTCTTTTCCAGTAAAAATGTCAGCGCAAATACACGTCTCCCTTTTACTTGATTTGGCAGAATTCTTGGACCATTCTTTACGAAAATGTCACATCTAATGGTACTTTTGCTTTCATGCAATTTAGAAACTTTTTAAGAGCTGACTTTGCAACTTAACATTTATGCAAACATTAGCAACTTGGAGTTTATAAAGGACATTTTCTCATGCTTCACAGTTCACCCAAATATGATGAACCCTTTCAGGGTCAGACGCCTCTGGCCCCTTAAAGGACCACTATCGCAAAAAAAGTAGGCAGTTAAAAATCTGACAGAACCCACAGGTTTTGGGCCAGTCCATCTTCTCATGGGGGATTTTCATGGTTTTCTTTGCAACTGCTATTCAGGAAATGCTGTTGAAAACAAAGTCTAAAGGCTCGTACACACGTCATACTGAAGCCAACGGCGGGCAGATCGCCCAGAAACAGCCTTATCAGTCCACCGATAGACTGTACACACGCTGTACTGTCTGCTGAAAACCCGCCCAGCGGGAGGTGCCGACGGACCCGTCGTTGGCTTCAGTATGATGTGTGTACGAGCCTTAACGGACAAAATAGTGTGCAAGTGAGCAGGGAGGCTGGCTGGTATCTTACTATTTTGGCAGTTAAACTGCTGTTCAGGAAATGCTGAACAAAGAAATTCCTGAGAATCCCCTGAGATGAACTGGCCCAAAACCTGTCAGTTCTGTCAGATTTTAACTGTTTACTTTTTCCACGATAGTGGTCCTTTAAAGTACAACTGAAGTGAGAGGCTTATGGAGGCTGCCATATTTATTTCCTATTAAAGGATACCCGAACTGACATGTGACATGATGAGATAGACCTGGGTATGTACAGTGCCTAGCACACAAATAACTATGCTTTGTTCCTTTTTTTTTTTTCTCTGCCTGAAAGAGTTAAATATCAGGTATGTAAGTGGCTGATTCAGTCCTGACTCAGACAGGAAGTGACTAAAGTGTGACCCTCACTGATAAGAAATTCCCCTTTTTACCTCTTTCTCGCTCTCAGAAGCCATTTTCTGCTAGGAAAGTGTTTTATAGTTTGAATTTCTTATCAGTGAGGGTCACACTGTAGTCACTTCCTGTCTGAGTCAGGACTGAGTCAGCCACTTACATACCTGATATTTAACTCTTTCAGGCAGAGAAAGAAAAAAAGGAACACAGCATAGGTATTTGTGTGCTAGGCACTGTACATACACATGTCTATCTCATCATGTAACATGTCAGCTCGGGTATCCTTTAAGCAATACTAGTTGCCTGACTGTCCTGTTGATTCTCTGCCTTTAATACTGTTAGCTATAGAACCTGAACAAGCATGCAGCAGACCGGGTGCTTCTGACATTTTTGTCAAATCTGACTAGATTAGCTGCATGCTTGTTTCTGGTATAATTCAGACACTACTGCAGTCAACTAGAGCAGCAGGGCTGCCAGGCAACAGGTATTGATTAACATAAATATGACAGCCTCCATATAATTCTCACTTCAGTTGTCCTTTAAAGTGGACCTGAACTCAGAACTCCTCTCTGCTCTAATGCTGGGAATACACGGATCGTTTCTGGCACTCGATTCTGCGTCCAATCCTTTTGCCGCTCGATTCCCACTCAATTCTCTTATATTCTGCTTGTTTTTCTTATCTTTTTTTCAATTCACTTCAATGACTAATTGAGCGGCAAAACGGTCAAAAGGTGATCGGACATGTCGAAAATTATCTATCTAACCAACTAATCAGCTCAGAAATGACCCGTGTATTCCCAGCATAAAAGATACACAACAGCATAATATCTGTTAAAAAAAATTTCTTTTTACAGCTGATACAAATCCTAAAATAAATCTGCAGCGTTTCTACTTCCTGATTCATGGAAGCAGACATATTGTTTACAGCCTGTGCTTTCAAATGGGCTTATTTGCTTATCTGCCGTAAGCAGTCATGTGACACAGGGGAGATCAAATTACAACTAGTGATTAGACACAAATGAGGGGGAATTACACAGGCTAAACTCTCTAAATACATACAAGGCACATTTCTGTTATGTTTCCCTTGTGTCCTGTGCAAGAGTTCAGGTCCACTTTAAGGACCAGGTCTGTCCTTTCCCTATTGCTAGCTGTAATTAATTTGCAGAGTCAGGACAAGGTCTTCCAACACCCAAGGCTGAGATGCCAAAGTTCGCCCCTCCAAGACCCCCCCCCACCCCAGCAGTCACACACTGATTGCTATTAGACCAAGACGCGCCACAGGGCCCCCAACACCTTAATCTCTAGTTATCTGGCTTGCAGTCACTGCCATGTATCCCCTTTTTCATATTTCTCTCTGCCTCAAAAACAATAGGGGAATGATAGCTGAGTGAGTTGTGCGCCCCCTCCTACACTGCGCTCTGAGGCTGGAGCCTCTCTCGCCTCTGCCTTGGCCCGGCCCTGTTCATTTGATTGCCTTATAGTAATCACGGGTCAGGAGCCAATGAAATTGGCTCTTGACTGAGATGCGGGAGCTCTGCTGGCACTGAGACAGCAGAGCGAGCGGGTACAGTGATGGAACAGCGGCAAGGATGGCGCGAGTGCTCCACGGTCAGTACTTGAAATGTACGTCATGTCAGAGCCGCACAGCCACCTGCAGGACGTAGATTCCAACCACGTCTGTCCAGAAAAAGGTTAAAGCACAATGTGTTCAAAAATAAAACAAAGCCAAAAAACAACTTTATTTAAAGAGACACTGTAATATCAAAAAGATCCCCTGGAGGGTACTCACCTCGGGTGGGGGAAGCCTCGGGACCCTAATGAGGCTTCCCACGCTGTCATCTGTCCCACGGGGGACTCGCTGCAGCCCTCCGAACAGCGGCCCGACAGACCTGACTGTTGATTCAATATTTACCTTTGCAGGCTCCAGCGGGTGCGCTGAGGCTGCTTTCGGCTCCGAAGTAGACGGAAATACCCGATCTCAGTCGGGTCCGCTCTACTGCGCAGTCGCCGGAGACTTGCGCCTGCGCAGTAGCGCAGACCCGACGGCGATCGGATATTTCCACCTACTTCGGAGCTGCCAGCCGCCAGAGCGCCTGCGCAGGAGCCAGGAAGGTAAATATTTACGTCGCCGCTGTATGGAGGGCTGCAGCGATGACCCCCGAGGGACAGAGGACGGCGTGGGAAGCCTCATTAGGATCCTGAGGCTTCCCCCTCCCGAGGTGAGTACCCCTCAGGGGACGTTTTGACGTTACAGATTCTCTTTAATGCTTTTGTGTCATGAATGTAACAGATTAAAATGCTCCTTCATATTTCCTTTCTTCCACTTTGAGAATGAGACCATTAATTTATGTCCTTCATTATTTTCCAGCTGCTGTGTGTTCTGGCAGGGTCCAGGGTTGAAGTGGACCAGATCTCTTGCACAGCACACAATGTAAAACGTTTTATTCCACATATAATTGCTGAAGAATTCACTTATCTAGGTTCTATGTTTCAAATATTAGACCTAATTAGCTCTTAGCAGCAGTTGTGAATAGACTGCAGGAGAACCTTTTCAGTGCTCCCTGCAAAAGTGCAAAATAGACCCTGTCTATCAACGTAAGCAGCCCCCATTTGCTTACATTGATAGGCAGGATCAGGAGCCAATGAAAGCGTCTCCTGATCGGCTCACAGGAAACTTTGCCGTCATAGAGAGAGCAGAGTGGGTGGCTGAGGTTCCTATGCCTGCGGCGTGGATTGTGGTGGGTATGTGCGGTGATTCATCGGTATTCGTCGTTATTCCGCCGTTTCTTTTACCAGCGGTCTCTGGTCCTTAAAGGAGTCATCAGGGCAAATTTAGTAAAATGAGTGGTACTTACCGGGGGCTTCCTCCAGCCCCAAGCTCCCAGGACCTCCCTCACCGCAGCTCCGACCCGGTCCCCGGTGATGACGTCAGAGCGACCTGGAGGTCGCTCTGTACTGCGCCTGCATGATCGGCGCTGTCAATCACCGCCACGTGGGCCGGAACGGACAGCTCAGGCACAGAACTACTGCACCTGTGCAGTCCGCTCCGGCCCACGTGTTGGTGATTGACAGCACCAATCGCGCAGGCGCAGTACAGGCCAACCTCCAGGTCGCTCTGACGTCATCACCGGGGACCGGGTCGGAGCTCCGGCGAACGGCTGCGGGCAGAGCTGCGGCGAGGGAGGTCCTGGGAGCTTGGGGCTGGAGGAAGCCCCCGGTAAGTACCACTCATTTTACTCGATTTGCCCTGATGACTCCTTTAAGGGGGCAGAAACTGCTGGTATTTAAGTGGTTAAAGTGTTGTGTGCTTCATAAAAGGATGCTGGAGTATGGGTAGCCAGTCAACATCTGATTTCAGTATACAAAAGTCTCTGCACTCCTTCCATATAAAATCAAAATCTCTTTATTAAATCATCATTATAGAAAAATAGCAAAAAAGCATGGCAGCATGCAAGCTGATGCGTTTCTGACCCTACCAGGTCCTTAGTAGTAGCTAAAATGACAGTATTCAGCAGGTCTTTTTAGGATAGCTGAACATTGTGTGGTACTACCAATGTAAATTCTGCTCGGGACTCTGCATAGGGAAAGAGGGAGGAAGGCACTAGGGGAGGGGAGTGAGCTGCCTTTTCAACATCAGGCGCCTGTAGGCATGAGCCTTACGGTAAATCCGGCCCCGCTGCTTTGACACAAACATAACATCAGCAAGTCTGCTACATATCACGTTACAGGGTTCTACCAGAGCCCCTAGGCTAGGCGAATGACTATAAGCTGTAATAAGCAGAAAAACAACAATATGGTACAGTGAATAATAATTTGCATATCCAGATCAGTATAATAGACTATATACAAACATACGCATTCCCTATATGCCTTTGTTGTTTTGCAAATACACCATATGCTATATTAGAGTATACCTAGCTGACATTAAGGCTGCTTTCACAGTGGGACGTTACAGGCGCACGTTAGAGCAGCCTGTAACGCACCCCACCGCACAGCAATGAAAAATCAATGGGCTGTTCACAGTGCCCACGTTGCGTTACTTAGTAACGCTGCGCCGTAAGACAACGTACTGCATGCAGTACTTTATAAGTTAGACTGCTTGCACATGCTCAGTAATGTTGGGGAGGAGCGGAGAGCGGCCAGGCACATGGCTAATTAATATTCACTGCACTCAGTGACGTGCAGTGTTTACTTCCTGGAGCGGCCGCTCTGTGCGGCGATTGGCCGGCGGGACCACGTGATGCCGCATGCGTCTAAGAGTGCACATCACGGCATCACGGACGCCAGAGTGAGCTGCACAACGTGGCTCACTCTGACGTCCACATCAGAGAGCACCAGGCGTTGCATTAGGGGCACGTTATGCGACCATAACGTCCCCTAAAACGCAACGTCCTACTATGAAACCAGCCTAAAGGGAATCTGAAGTGAAACTAAACTTATGATATAATGTATTGTATGTGTAGTACAGCTAGGAAATAGAACATTAGTAGCAAAGATATGAGTCTCATATTGTTTCCAGTACAGGAAGAGTTAAGAAACGTCACTTGTTATCTATGCAAGAGAGCTTCTCTGAGCTCTCCGAGTAATTTAGCAAGAGAGTAGTGCTATTTTATGAAGCACTTATACATCAAAGAAACAGTGAAAGACAACTTCAGATAAGATTTTACTCCAGGGACGTTCAAAGGGTCATTAGCTCTGTTCAGTTTCATAGTTTAAAAAGCAGAGTCAAGTTTGTAAACTGCAAATATTAGAGAATGAGGCAATGTTACAAAAAAAAAAAAAAGCTATGTAACTGAAATAAAAAATGTGAGACTCTCTTCTTTACTACTAATGTTCTACTAATTATCCGTACTACACATACAATTCATTATATCATAATTTTATTTTTTGCTTCAGTGTTATCCAAGGCTAAAATAAATCCAAGACTCATACACCGAAAAATATAAATGCAACACTTTCGATTTTGCTCCCATTTTGCATGAGCTGAACTCAAAGATCTGAAACATTTTCTACATACACAAAAGACACAGGCTCAGCAAAGGAGAAGTGCTCACTAACACAGGTTTAGACTGATTTGTGATCAATATTTGAAAGTAATGGGTCTGGGAGCAAAATCGAAAGTGTTGCGTTAATATTTTTGCTCAGTGTAAATAAATGTATAATACTTGTAGAACAGTAGAGGGCAGCAGACAACCAAGTAAGGCATTACAAATACAGCTAATGATCCACTGAGAGCAATAAGCAGGACACACGAGCAACGAGGACAACTATAGGAGGCAATTGATAAGTAGGTAATTTGATTGCCTTCGGCGTCTGAAAGAAAAAATCAGAATTGGGCAACGCAGATATTGGCAGAGGGGGACTTAAAGAGAATCTGTACTCTAACATTTTTACAGCAAAAAGCATACTATTCTATTCATTATGTTCTCCTGGGCCCCTCTGTGCTGTTTCTGCCACTCTCTGCTGCAAACCTGGCTTGTAATTAACAGTTTTAGGCAGTGTTTACAAACAAACTAACCAGCTTCTGATAGGCTCACATAAGCAGAGTGTGTGAGTCATACAGAGCCTGCAGGGTGCCTGGAGGGGGTGTGTATAGCTTCTACCAATCACAAGCAAATGTAAGTAATCTCTAACTTTTGTGTACTAGTGAGGATCGTAATCTGCTGATAACGATTATGTGATATTTCCTGTAAATTATCGCAATTGCAGCCATACATACCGTAATTACAATTTGGACATTCAATTGATTTCATGTAATCCAATAATAATTTTAAGTAATTTTCACATAATTTTCGTGTAATTTTGTGCTGACTTTAGAGGTTACTAGCAAAGCCCCTATACAAGCTATAATCACCAGAATGGCCATGTATTGTTAAGGGGAACAATACGGAAAAATTTTTTTTTACAAACATGTATTTTTTGTTAGAAAATTAATCTTAAAAATGCAAAGGAAAAATGGTTTTAAAACTCAGAAAAATTACAGTTTAACATTTTCCTTTGCATTTTTCTTAAAAACTACGTTTTTTTTTTTTTTTTTTTTTTACTTGTGTGTGTACACAAGCTAAGATTATAAGCAGTTAGGATGCGGGTTCTCCCTGCAGAAGAAAGAGTCAGCCCTGTGATGTAACCCTTTTAAATCAGGGGTAGGGAACCTATGGCTCGGGAGCCAGATGTGGCTCTTTTGATGGCTACATCTGGCTCACATACAAATCAGTAGGGGTTGATTCACGAAGCTACACTGCTAAAGCAGCACAGCTTGATGTGACAGCGCAAGTAAAATTTTCAAAGTAGGCACGCTACTGCTGTAGCATGCACTACTAACTTACTCACGGTACCCCAAAACTAATGGCTGCTCCAATTGTCCCACTCTGGACCCTGTTAGGTCCAGTGACTTTGTAGGAAGAGATCCCCGTACTTTGATTGGCCTAATAGGCTGCCTGCCACTTGACAGGCAGCCTATTGCACCAAAGTGCAGGGATCTCTTCCTACAATGTGAATCAACCCCCAAGTCAGCTAGCTAATTGTACAAGCTGTTAGTTGGTATTTCTCCTCTCTGGCTCTCATGGATATTGCTGATGTTGCTGAAACCAAAGAGAAGTTGTAGACGTGTCTGACACTTCCACTGCCCGCCGGATCAACTGTGTACACATCACCATGGCAACAGGGCAACATGGCCCTCTGCTGCGCATGCGCACTGTCCCAGTTTGAAACATATTGTATGGCTCTCACAGAATTACATTTTAAAATATGTGGCATTTCTGGCTCTCTCAGTCAAAAAGGTTGCTTTAAATGCTGTTTTACTAAAAAAAAAAAAAAAACATTGTGTTAGTATATTATATGCTGTAAATATTCTTTTAGAGCAAAGAAGAAATTCTGGGTTATATTCCGCTTTAAGTTTACATGCAAAATTACAATTTTCCCCTAATTTTCGCATTAAGATTTTGCATTATAATTGCAAATTACAATGCAAAATTATGATTGTGTGAAATTTGCTGCAACGCGTTTCACAGGTGTAGTCCTGCTTCTTCAGGCAATAAAAATAGCGGAGCACACAACAGTTATAGGTCAGGGATGCACCAGGCGCCTCTGTTCATCCCTGGTGGCGCCTGGTGCATCCCTGACCTATAACTGTGTTTTGCTCACCTATTTTTATTGCCTGAAGAAGCAGCATAACCCTGGTTTGTGAGTATATATTTGTACTCTTTTATCATCATCCATTTACTGGTACATACTACATTATATTGGGCTCTCGGTGTCACTTCTTCTGTATGCCAATACATTGTCTCTTCTGTGTAACATACCTTGGTTCTATCAGCTTTATGGCTACAATAATAAAGTGCTCTAATTGTTTTTCAGATGATGGGAAAAATTACAATACACAACACAGCAAACATGACACCTCCAGCTCCCGCCGTCCTCATAAAGAAAAGCATGACAAAGGATTCTCCCTGCCTCTTATTCACGTCTCAGCACCTGCTTATCCCAAGTAAGCTATGAAATGAGAGCCGGATCATCCACTAGGTTGATAAGTCAGGTGACTAGGGCCTGGTTAGGTTCTATGGCTTGGGTGATGCTAGCCCACACCAAATCTTACCAAAAAGCCAGGCAAATGCCATGTGGCCCTGGAGAAAAGGGGGCCCAGATGGTACTTGATGTGTTCACTATTAACTTTGCTTTGTTGCTCCTGGCGATAGCGTCTCCTTCACTTCCTGGTTAGTTTGCAGGTGTCCTGTAGCCAGCCAATCACCATGCAGGGACTGAATCTGTACGGTGATTGGCTGGCTGCACAGCACCTGCAAATTCCCCAGACTAAATCAAACTACCTCCTGGGAATAACCTTAACCCCCTAAACTACCCCACTGCTGCCATGAGCAATGAACAGAATAATTATTGTTCATTGCCCTTTATCACTGCTTTTACTATTGTCGCCTATGGCGGGGCTATTTTTAGCAGCGCTCGTCCTGCGCCATTCTTACCTGTCTCCCTCCATGCAAGCTTTTGATACTCTGTTACAGGGTTTCAGTCTGCTTGCCCAAGCTGTGATTAAAAGTTGCTAGCTGGGGTATTACAATTTAATCGGCAAGTCAGATAAAGGTTTATTCAATATCTTGTGTATTATGTAAACTTTAGCGTGTCTTATTTATGACTTGGATGGTTTTATCTCAGCACTTTATAGTTCTTTATGTATGATTTGTTTCTATACTTCATTCTCACTTGTCTCCATAGCTGTGATCTAGACTGGAAACCTTCTGTACGGTGGCTGCCCTCTCCACGATACTCAGATGCTCCACTGCCCCATATCAAAGTTAGCAAATTTCCAGATGGCAACAGACTTCAGCGCTCTTATCCAAGTAAGAATAATGCTCTAATTCAGTTCTTACAGGACAGCACAGTATGAAAATAAGTTCATCTTCTTCATCACCTTCTTCCTCTTCTTCTCTCTGGCATGTAATTTGGCATAAGTACACTCGTTTCTTGAACACAACTTCTTCTTCTCTTTGTCGGCATGTAAGTTGACATAAGCGCACTCCTCCTCCTCCTCATTATTATTATCCATTTATTCAATGATGACAAGCCTACTACAGATGGCTGAATGACCACTTCACCCCCAAGGGTTTTTACCCTAACGGACCAGAGCAATGTTCACCTGTTAGCGCTCCTTCCTTTCAATCGCCAATAACTTTATCACTACTTGTCGCAACAAAACAGTCTGTACCTTGTTTTTTTCGCCACCAATTATGCTTTCTTTGGGTGGTAAATGATGCTAAGAATTATTTTATTCTAAATGCATTTTAACAGAAATAATAAGGAAAAGATGGGGGAAAAAAATCATTATTTTTCCATTTTCGGCCATTTTAGTTTTAAAATAAAACGTGCTAATGTGAATAAACCCCACATATTTTATATGCCATTTGGCCCGGTTATTACAGCGTTTAAATTATGTACCTAGTACAATGTATGGCGACAATATTTTATTTGGAAATAAAGGTGAATTTTTTCAGTTTTGCATCCATTGCTAATTACAACCCCATACATGCAAATATAACAGTAATATACCCTCTCATGTCATTCATAGCAGAAAAGCGGAGTCCCTAACTAAACAATTGTATGCATTTTTTTTTAAATGTCGTCATTTTTTTACAAGTATTTTTATTTTGGTAGCTATGAGGGGGGATAGGGGATCAGGGAGGTGGGAGGAGATATACATTTATTTTTATTTAATTCAATAAAAATGTAAAATGTATTGTAAAATGTGTTTTTTTTTTTTTTTTTTTAATATCTCTGCATGTATTTTTTGTTGTTGACCATGAGATGTCCTCCTTACACTCTCTGTTTCTATGAGACAGAGAGGGTGTTGTAAGAGCAAATCTCATTGGCTTCTCCTTAAAGCCATGATCTTTGCTTATGGGCGCTCTGATTGGTTCAGGGAAGGCTTCTTCCCTTTCCCCAATCACTGCCCTGCGGGTCCTGGGGGTGGGCGAGGGGAGGTGCGAACGGTAGCGGTGGCGAGGGGGAAGGTTTTAAAATGTCTGTTGGTCCATTATTAGGGACCAACAGGACATTTTAAAACAGCGGGTGGGCGGGTAGTGGTTAATTCTACAGAAATATCTTTACAGAACATAATGAATTATTTTGCTTATATTTTACAATAATCATTTATGAATTATTTAGTCAGTGTTTGCCCACTGAAGAATTGCTCCTTTCCCAGATTTACATTCTGAAAATTTATCACAGGTGATCTCTTTACTGCTGGCAGCTGCAACACTGCGGAATGTTTGTTACTGTGTGTTCAGAAGCCAGAAGAAATAACACCTGGTCTTCCTTATTTCTTCAACGCTTCACTGAACATGCTGTTCTACCTGGATTTAATACTTAGAAATTATACTTACCTTAAAATGATATGAAGAGGGTAGTGTGGCACTCACCACTGGATAAACTTCCTTTTTGTGTTTATATCCCTGCATTTAGGAATATAACACAATAATAGCAGCCTCCATATTGCTTGTAAAGGTGCGTACACAGCTAACAACTGATGTAGTCCATCAGAGATAGGGACCCGATTCCTTTGGGCGACATCGGCCTACAGACGTGTGGAACGCAGCCAGAAGCATCATATTCAACAATATTGTCAGATATGTGTATAGGGACCCAGCATTGGACGGAGGGCTTTAACCTCCCTGGCGGTAAGCCCGAGCTGAGGTCGGGCTATGCCGCCGGGAGGCACCGCTCAGGCCCCGCAGGGCCGATTTGCGACGGGGTAAGCCCTCCAAGAGATCCCGTTCTTTGAACTAGATCTCTTGATCTCCGATCGCCGAAGACAATCGGAGGGGCTGGGGGGATGCCGCTGAGCAGCGGCTATCATGTAGCGAGATGTTGTCTCGTAGTCGCTACATAAAAAAAAAAAAAAAGTATTTGCTGCCCCCTGGCGGATTTTAATGAACCGCCAGGGAGGTTAAAGGGGCTTAGATGCTTTCCTTGCATTGAAAGACATCCATAATAATATAATTACAAGGTAATGCCCAATTATGTTGATCCAGGGATTTTATCTGATTGCCATCTGGAGTCGGTAAGAACCTTTTTCCCTTTTGGGGCTAATTGGACCATGCCTTGTAAGGGTTTTTCACCTTTCTCTGGATCAACAGGGATATGTGAGGGAGCAGGCTGGTGTTGTTCTTTGTTCTCTGGTTGAACTCGATGGAGTTATGTCTTTTTTCAACCCAAATAACTATGTAATGATGTAAGAAGACTGGGGAAGCCTCTGGACTCCCTGGAGTGCCTCTACTGTGGCAAATACCTTCCTGTTTTGAAAATGTTACTTTGGCTGAAGGTCTAGTTTTTCAGGGAGTGATTGCAGGGACTGGAGAGAACAGTGGGAGGAATGGACAGCGCACAGTGGTATGTGGATAGAGCATGGATGTACCTCTGTGCTTACGTTAGTTAGGGCAGCACGGTGGCATAGTGGTTAGCACTCTCGCCTTGTAGCATTGGGTCCCTGGTTTGAATCTCAGCCAGGACATGATCTGCAAGGAGTTTGTATGTTCTCCCTGTAACTGTGTGGGTTTCCTCCAGGCATTTTGTTTTCCTCCCATATCCCAAAAACACAGATAAGTTAAATGACTTCCCGATAAAAAAAAATTGGCCCTGGACATTTTGGGCTTGATTCACAAAGCCGCGCAAACTGTTTAGCCGTTCGTGGACTTGGTGCCGTTCGAGGACTTTTGCCGCGATTCGCGGCAAATTGCGCATGCAAAAGTCCGCGATCGCGCGAATTGTGGCACTTTGCACGTGCAAAAGTCCGCGAACAGCACTTCACGTGCTAACTGTTTAGCACACCTGTGCTAAACAGTTTGCACGGCTTTGTGAATCAAGCCCTTTCTGTTTTAGTCCTAGTGTTGTGCCTCAGATGTAATGTTCTACTATTACCAGTAGGCGGCGCAGCCTCCCACCTAATATGTGAGAAGAGCTGTCACAGAAACACCAGCTAGAGAGAAGTAAGGCATGGTGTGAGCAGATTTGTTAGAGTTTTGTTGGTTTTGCTCAGGCATGTGCGTAGCTCCCAACTGTCCCTCTTTCGGAGGGACAGTCCCTCTTTGGGAGCCCTGTCCCTCTGTCCCTCTTTCGTCCTCATTTGTCCCTCTTTCAGGACTTTGTCCCTCTTTCTATGTAAATATATATATATTTATCTACTAAAAATGTGTTTGATTGACTCTAAACTTTATTCCCATTCTTTAAATTGATATATTACACATTTTAAAATGTTACTATTAAGGAAAATAACCAGGATAGAAAGGACCAGTGTGGTTTGTATTATAAAACGACATATTTTTCTTATGAAGTCTTTATGGTATGCGTGACTAGGGGTGTGGTGGGGGCATGACCAGGGGTGTGGCAGGGGCATGGCTTAAGTGTCCCTCTTACTCATCTCAAAAAGTTGGGAGATGTGCATGGCAGGGGTTGGACTGGAAGAGGCTGAGGTTAGAGATACAGATGCTCAGACTAAAATCTTGTTCATGATTTGCTTGTCTTTCAGGAGGTGGTTTAGCTGCTGGTGCCGAATGGAGTTTTTACCCCAGCTATGGGTCCCCCTTCACCTACCACATGGGCAAACGCTGTATTATTGAAGGTGTTCATCGAAGCAGCCTCCTGTCTGAGCACATACAGGCCTTACCAACGTGCCTGGGGAGAAAGAAGAGAGGTAACTTCCTTATTGTGTGTGTTATAGAACACAACTTACCACAACCAAAAAGGAAAAAAGCTCACCAGGACCTCAAAGATCCAAAAAGTATACAAAAGCTTTATTGTGGACATGAAAAACACAGCAATCAAAACACCAGGAGTCCCCAGAGCAGCCCGTACACCCCTCACACACATCCTACCACTTTCACGCAACATACGCAGGCACTATTTTCAGTGTACAACAGCAGCAGCAGTAAACTTAGGGTTAGCTAGTAGCATGAGCTCTTGCTGGCCAGTAATTAAAGTGATACCACTTGCTCTCACACATTGATGCAGTAACTACATCTAGCGAATATCCACGTTAAGTCTGACCTGAGTGCACACAGACCAATCAAAGGCAATGTCCATTGCTCTCCTTAGTATTCCAGACTCAAGTAAGGTCAGTAATGGCGGTATAATCACAGATTATAGATGCATGGTACGTTTATCAGTTACTTAAAGTGGATCCGAGATGAACTTTTACTCATTGCATAATTGTGTTCCTTTCCTATTGTTTATAGGGCATTCCTCGAGCCAAATACTTTTTTGTTTTTGTTTTACTTTAATACTTTAATTCCCTATAAACTGAACAAGCCTCGCCCACAGGTTTTCAGAGAGCCATGGCAGTACCAAGGGCTCATGGGAGCTCAGTCTGGGCAGGAGGAGGGGAGGTATTACCAGCCAGAGATTTCAGAGGCAGAGGGGAGGAGGGGGATTAGATTTTTTTTCAGAGGCTGAGTGCTGTGTGTAATGTTTACAAACAACATGGCTGCTGTCATTGTATCACAGGAAGAAATAATCCTATTCTATTGAAGCTGTTTTCGGATAGATTTGCTGTGTAAACCTAAATCTAAACTTTAGATAAGATATATAGACAAGTTACTTGTTATAGTTAGTTTTTCATCTCGGATCCGCTTTAAGTAGGCAGTGGTATAGCACATATACACATAGTTCCTATAGCTGGCACTGGGCTTCAGCTCCCAAAGTACCGCAGCAAGGTAGCGGGCAATAGCAAAACCCGAACAGGCGCTCGACACGCAGGTCCCCAACAGTCTGCGGTCTGCGTCAGCCATCTATTGACAGGAAACTCCTCCGCTACTCACAGCCGTTGCAGTCACTCATTTTGCCAGATAGCGCGGTTCAGTGTGGCTAGGATTCTGCGCGATCCACCTGCACAATGCGGATATGCCTTAGTGTGATAGCGGGGATGTAGCGCGCGTGTAGTAGAGATGATGATTGGGGCCAGCCTCTGGAGGCTCCACCCACTTACATGTTTTGCCCAATGTGCTTCCTCAGAATGACGTCAGGGGGAGTGGGGAGTCGTCACATAGGTTTTTAATAGGCAGCAATGATCATGTGATCCTCCTTGTGCGGTCATATTAGTTACTGGAAAATAATTATTTTGAGTCAGTCAGTGCCATTGGCAACCACAAGCGGGTAGCGTAATTCCATTCAAATATTTCTAATATATTGTCGCATATTCAAAGGGAAGGGCAGATGTATGTTAGAGTGCCATGGAGGGAGGAAGTTTATAAAGATATATAGCTGTACATACTTCAGGGCTCTTTGCTTTTTTCACACAATATAGAACACAGAACATCGATTAACGTGTGCAGGTAATAGGGGCAAAAGGAAAAATGGGCGCCTTTTAAAAAAAAAAAAAATATTGTTAATATCTCCCGATTCATTTTTAAACTGTAAATAGTGTTAATTATCGTAATAAAATATCAGTATATATTAACACTATATTACTACAACTAAACCTAATCCTACTCTCACACAGAACCCCCCTCCTCCTGATGCCTGACCCCAAAACCCCCCTTTCCTAACCTTATAATGTTCAAAACGATACATTTCAAAACGATAATTGTCAAAAATGAGTAATTTGTAAATACAAAACATTAAAAATGACAAAAACAATGGTCTAATTTTCAAAAACTATAAAAATGTCAAAAACTATAACATTGCAATTTTGAAAACTATAATTATCACGGGCTCAAATTTCTGCTTTGGGCATCTAATAACCAATATTTGCATTAGCGCCAGGGGCGTAACTAGATGTAATAGGGCCCCCCTGCAAAAATGATAGCATGGGGTCCACTTGGTCAATGAACCCCATGAGGATCATGTGATCGGGAGTCAGCGAATGGCAGCAGAGAGTCTTCTGCTGTTAAGCAGCGTCTGGAAACAGGAAAAAATTACAGACACTCCCGCTACTGACTACTCTGCATGGCAGGAGGAGATGACAGAGGCATTTTTAGCAAACGGGGAGGCTTTTTTGCTAATGGCTGCACTTGCGGTTGGGGGGAGAGAGGGCCCCCCAAAGCCTATGCCCCCCCCATGCAATGGCAGGGTTTGCAGGGGTGATTGCTACGCCCATGATTAGCGCCTATGGTGCACCCAAGTTTCCTGCTTCCCAAATATCATTCTCAGGCTTCTTTTACACTGCAAATCACAATACAATTCTGATTTGCGATACCTATTTTCACTGTATGCAAGCAACACAAGAAGAAAACCGCAGAAAAAAATGTAGCATGCAGGACTTTAGGGCCTCTTGCACACTACATCAGATTCCGATTTGCAATTTTGACTCGATTTTACTCGCAATTCCGATTTGCACTTTTGAATTGGTCCTGCATGCTGTGCTATTTCTGCTTTTTTCTTCTTGTGTTGATAGTATTCAGGGTATGGCCTCTTGCACACTACATGCAATTTTTTATCTGATCTAATTTTTGATTCCGATTAAAAAATGTACTGCATGCTGCTACGGTTTTTGATCGGACTAAAAAAATCGCATGTAGTGTGCAAGCGGCCCAAATCGGATATCGGATTTGCAATTTGCAGTGTGCAAGAGGCCTAAATTGGAATTGTATGTAATGCATAAGAGCCCTAACTTGGAGTTAAACTACTGCATGCAGGTGGGATTAGTATGGCTTTAATATGTATTAGCAATAGGCACACTGTACATGAGCGGTTCTGGGTGTGTATTTGCATATTCAGCACAGAGGTGATTTGCGTATTCAGCAGTGATGCATCATGGGAGATCTGTCTTGCCCCCATAAAGTTGAAACATTGCAAATGCCGTCTGTCTTATTTTTGGTCTCTTTGAAACACTTACACTATCATCATAGATCTGGGGCAACATGAGTTATCTGGGTACTATAATCTGGGCTCCAGAGATTGCCCCTAGTAGAGTACTGGTCAAATTATACCCTACTCTTAGGATCTATGTAATTAGGACAATAAATATTTGTCCTAACCTGACCCCATTCTCATTTGAACCCTCCCTATATCAAAACCTAACTGACCCCACCTCCAACTAATACCTAACCCCAACCGACTCCCCTCACTAACAACCAATGCCTAACCCTAACCACCTTCCCGCCAACTGATGCCTAACCCTATTAGCCCCCCCTCCCTCCCCCCACCAATTCCACTTTACACCTGAGGGTTTTTTCCCCTTCTGTACCAGAACAATTTTCACCTTTCAGCGTTCCTTCCATTCATTCGCTTATATCTTTATTACCACTTATCACAATGAAACAAACTATATTTTGTTTTTTTCGCCACCAATTAGGCTTTCTTAGGGTGGTACATTTTGCTGAGAATTATTTTATTCTAAATGAATTTTAGCAGAAAAAAAAAGAAAAAAATTGAAAAAATTCATTATTTCTCAGTTTTCGACCATTATATTTTTTAAAATAATACATGCTACCGTAATTCAAACTCACATATTTTATTTGTCCATTTGTCCTGGTTATTAAAATGTTTAAAATATATTTCCCTAGTACATGGTATGGCGCCAATATTTTATTCGGAATAAAGGTGATTTTTTCAATTTTGCGTCCATCACTAATTACAAGCCTGTAATTTTGTAAATTACATTACTATACCCTTTTGACATACATATTAAAAAAGTTCAGTCCCTAAGGTAACTATTTATGTATTTTATTATTATTATTATAATAATCTTTTATGCATATAATTTATTTAAGTAACTATGGGAGAGGGTAGGAGGAAAGGGGTTAAATATATATATATATATATATATATATATATATATATATATATATATATATATGTCTTTTTATCTGGAAAAAAAAAAGTATGTAAGTGCAATTGTACTGTGTGTAGGTATAATTTTACTATTTGGCCAAAAGGTCCTCACTCATTATTTCCTATTCGCGTCGTATAAGTACGCTAAACAGGAAGTAATGTGTGGACGTGTTACTCTGGAAGATACAAATAATCGCGGCATCTCATTGATGCCGGCGATCATTCACACGGGGATTTAGATTAATGAATGGGAACTGCGTTTCCATTCATCTCACCTCTAACGGCGGCGGGAGTGTGTGTGGGAGCACGGCGACGGGAGTGGGCGCGGGAGTGAGCAGCTGCCATCCGCAGCCATTGATGATTATCTACGTGGCTGGGCAGGAACTGAAGTCCTGCCTGACGTAGATATACTGTAGTGAACCACAAAGGAGGTTAACCGCCTCCCCCCCACCAACCGATGCCTAACCCTAATGAAACCCCAACCAGTGCCTAACCCTAACCAACCCCCCAACTGATGCCTAACCTTAACTGATGACCCCCCCAACTGATACCTAGCCTACCTTCCCAAACCAATGCCTAACCCTAATCTTTCCCCCGCTGCAATCCCTGCTGATATCCACACCATCTTTGTCACAGTTTGTATAGGCCGTGGGTGCATTTACGGGCATAATTGGAAATTTGGGTGCCCCTGGTTGGCAATATCCGCACGAGCGACAAATGCGTGTGCATGACATGATGTCACACGCACCCACGTTACACAGGTATATTATATATATATATATACACACACATATCGCTCACAGTTTTAGTTGGCTATATTGCAAGTCAAAATGTCACCACTAGGTTGTGGTATTTATCCTCTAGGCTTCCCAAAATAGGGAACAGCAGCACTTACGGTGTATACAAATTCCATGTAATGAAGGACATTCTTTTAGAAATAGCTGCCTCACATTATTTACCTAACATATGAGTGCCTTTAGTTGATTGCTTTACCTCAGCAGCTATTTCTCTTCTTTAGAGCTTCCTGCGTACATAATATAATACTGATATCCTAGCAAGCCATTTATATAAAAATATCTACAAGCGAAAAACATTTATTCTCCATAGCAGTCTATTTTTTTTTGGTGCAAGTGAAAAGTTCACTACCTGCAATGCCGCTCTTCCTCCTGTAGGGGGAACCCTGTGCTTTATAGATCTGTCGGGATACCGGCCATATTTTCTGTTTTTTTTTAAAGGCTATTTCATGAGAAAATCCGATAACCTTTCCGCAGGAATCCTGGCGTACTTTATCCAGTAATGAATATTTCATGCTTCTTTTTATAACTCAAAAAATGAACGAGGCAGCAGAAAGAGAACAAAAACAGCCCAAGACCCATAAACCCTTCAAGCGTTAAACCGGAGCGAAGAATAGGCTTGCTCCAGGAGTCAAAAGTCATCACTTTCCAGCGTGTGTCTATAGGAGATAGGGGATCTTCAATTATGAATGGAAAGGGAGATCCCGGGAATGAGAGCTAATGTGGGGATAGACTCATCTGTTTGCAATAGATATTACTTACTGGTGAATGTGGGGAGAACGAGGGAGTCTGTAGTAGACCAACGTTGCTCTTTATCTGTAACCTTCAGTTTGCTGTTTCAGCATCTCTTTCTAATATTATTAGAGTACCAACAACTGTCTTGCTTCAAACTCGCTTCATAAACATGTCAAAGCCAAACGCAAACAAGGCAAATTCTATCAGCAATCAGTTTGATGAGAGGATAGAAAGCAGATAGACTTTTGGAGCTCCTCTTTCAGATGTGTCTTAAAAGGAAATCTGAAGTGAAAATATACTTATGATATCACCGGCGTAACAATAGGGGATGCGACCCCTGCCCCTGCAAAAGAGGAGAGCGTGGCTGCAGATCGGTGGGGAGGGGGGACATCCCCCCCCCCCCCACACACACCTTGGGCTCTCCTCTCAGCACTCCCCTCCTGCAATCTTTAGTGACAGCAGGCGGGCAGCAGCGGCGGCGGCAGGATAACTCATACCTCCTTCGCCCCGGAGGTCTCCGATGTCTAAGAGCTTAAAGGGGAACTGAAGAGAGAGGTATATGGAGGCTGTCATGTTTGTTTCCTTTTAATCAATACCAGTTGCCTGGCAGCCCTGCTGGTCTATTTCTCTGCAGTAGTATCTGATTAAAACCAGAAACAAGCATGCAGCTAGTCTTGTCAGATCAGACTTATAAGTCTGAACCACTGAAACACCTGATCTGCTGCATGCTTGTTCAGGGGCTATGGCTAATAGTATTAGAGGCAGAGGATCAGCAGGGCTGCCAGGCAACTGGTATTGTCTAAAAGGAAATACACATGATAGCCTCCATATACCTCTCTCTTCAGTTCCCCTTTAATGTCACTTCCTGTTTACACAGGAAGTGACATGAAGCACTTACTTGATCGGAGACCTCCGGGGCGAAGGAGGTATGTGTTATCCTGTCGCCACCGCTGCTGCCCGCCTGCTGTCAAAAGATTGCAGGAGGGGAATGCTGAGAGGAGAGCTCAAGGTAAGGGAGGGGGGTGGGATGTCCCCCCTCCCCACCGATCTGCAGGGTCATTAGCTCTGCTCTGTTCTATAGTTTAAAATACAGAGTATAGTGTGTAAACTGCAAATATTAGAGAATGATATAAAAAAAAAACAAAAAAAAAAAAACACCTCTTTTCTTTGCTACTAATGTTCTATGAATTATGCATACTACACATACAATTAATTATATCCTAACCTTTTTTTTTTGCTTCAGTGTCACTTTACACCAGAGGAGGATCATACACAAGGCAACTAGGCACAGTGCCTGAGATGGGTGCCTCTATAGCAGCAATAGTATAGACTGTGGGTTGCACATGGGAAATTTGGGGTAATGCATGCACACAACGCTCCTGGCCATGGTATCTAAATAGAACAAGAAAGTTCCCCGCACTCCTAACGATCTGCTGGATACACGTAGCTATACAGCAAGATGATCTTCCACTGTGCCTCCACAAAAATTGCAACACTTGAAAGTCCTTACAAGAGAGGGGCGTGGGCACCAGTGTACTTCAACAAGCATTTATTGCAAGACACGTGTAAAAACAGTAGTAGCAGCGTAACACATCGGTGAAACCAATATTTTACATCACCCGTCGAGATGACACCCCACACACAGAGCCTGTCCTCCGACAATTGTTTCGCAGCAGCCGGTGTTTGATCACAGAAAGCTCAACTCTATGGCATCCAGAAGTGTAATAGCGCTGCGGAGGGGAGGGCGTGAACAAATAGCATTGATCCTACACGCCCCTCTGTCTGCATACTCTAATGAAGTGCTGGCTCCTCTGACCAGCAAGGAGTGCGTGCCAAACGTGCGCACTTCCGTTTCCGGATCATTCCCAGTCCGCCAATCCCGGCTGCCTATGACGCCCACGTCATGTGCGCATCTGCATCACCATGGATACGGGTAAACATACCCGAAAGGCTGTACGTGGCTAGAGGTGAGCGTAATGACTTAATTACGATTTCGCGAAATTTCGCGTTATTAGTGTAAGTACGATTATGGCCGTAAGTACATAATCGTAATGATGAAGGATTTCGCGAAATTCCGCGTAAGCGTAATTTTCGCATAGCTTTCGCATTACAGTGGGTATTGCGAAATTACGTTTGCCTTGCATGCAACCGTTTGTAAGCGTAGTTACATAACGTAATTTTGCGATAGTTCATATTACTGTAAGCGTTAACTTTCGCGTAGTTTTCGCGTTACGGTGGGTATCGCGAAATTACGTTTGCCTTGCATGCAAACGTTTGTAAGCGTAGTTACGTAACGTAATTTTGCGATAGTTCATATTACTCTCATTGATCACAGTGTAATTATTGCGAAAAAAAAGCTTGCTCTATGCTTAGAAACATTCTTGTCAATACACCCTTGAACTGCGCATGCTTAGTTTTTACATTATTTAACGTGAAAAAGCGTTCATATGCGAAAATTACAAAACTACAAACTACAATTGGTTGTTTAGGATGTATCTCAAAAGAAGCCTGTAATATGATTGGACAATCTCCAATACCTAGACACTTTCCTGTGTCTAGTAATTACTATTATAAACGAAATTACTTTCATTTTCAAAATTAAAATGTATTTCTTTTTATAGCTCACAATTACGAAATTCGCGAAATTACAAAGAAATGCAAAATTACGTTATGGTTTAACGTAAAATTACGGTATTGTTGTACGTGAAATTACGTTATGAATGAAACGCGAAATTACGCGTTGGAAATTACGCTTACGGTATTATCAATTACGATTTTAATGGCAATTACGCTACCATAATTTCGCGCCGTAATAGCAAATTTCGCATGCGTAATTATAGTAACGCGAAATTTCAAAAATTTCGGCTTAACCCCATACGTGGCCACCTCCTCCTTGCAATCCAGGAGGTTAGCGACCCTCAAACAGCCCTGACAATGACTGTGTGGAGATACACTTACACTTACGTGGTGTGTGACAACGGCAGCAATCTAATTTCAGCTTTGAATTTGGGAAAGTTGACACATGTTCCCTGCATGGCACATGTGCTGAATCTCATCATTCAGAGATTTGTGTCTAAGTACCCAGGCTTACAGTACGTCCTGAAGCAGGCCAGGAAGTTGTGTGGGCATTTCAGGCGGTCTTACAAGGCCATGGCGCGCTTTGCGGACATTCAGCGGAGAAACAACTTGCCGGTGAGACACTTGATTTGTCATAGCCCGACTCACTGGAATTCGACCCTGGTCATGTTTTACCGCCTGCTACAACAGGAGAAACCCGTCACCCAGTATCCCTACAACTACAGTAGAAGGACACAGTCTGGGGAGATGGGGATGTTTTGGCCCAAGACACTCATGCGAAATGCCTGCAGGCTCATGCAGCCGTTTGAGGAGGTGACAAACATGGTGAGTCGCAGTGAAGGTGCCATCAGCGACTTGATCCCCTATGCATTTTTCCTGGAGCGTGCCGTGCATAGAGTGGTGGATCAAGCTGCGGAGGAGCGTGAAGAGGAACAGGAGGAAGAGTTGTGGGATCAATTATCATCAGAACCAGATGTTTCCTCAACACCTGCGGCAGCACAGAGGGGGAGGAGGAAGAGTCATGTGGGGAAGAGGAGTCAGACTCAGATGATGAGGAAGGTGTTGTTTTGGAGGAGGAGGCGGCGGCAGAAGAACAACCACAGCAGGCGTCGCTGGGGGCTTGTGCTGCTCAATGTTCCCGTGGTATTGTTCGTGGCTGGGGGGGAGGAGGAGAACTTACCTGACGTCACTGAGGAAGAGCAAGAGGAGATGGAAAGTACGTCTGGATCCAACTTTGTGCAGATGGCATCTTTTCATGCTGTGCAGCCTGTTGAGGCCCCCGTATAAAAAAACTCAAGGGAATGAGCTGTACTGGGTGGACATGCTACTAGACCCTCGTATAGGCACAAAGTGGCAGAGATGTTACCAACTCATCTAAAGGCAGAAAGGATGCAGCACATGCAGAACAAGCTGGCAACTATGCTTTACAGTGCGTTTAAGGGTGATGTCACAGCACAACGGAATAAAGGTTCCACTGCCAGTAATCCTCCTCCCATGTCCACGCAGGCAAGGACAGGACGCCCCAGCGATCTCATGGTGATGTCGGACATGTGTAGCACACCCGTGGGTGTGCCTTAAATGTGGGATAGTAGGTTCAGACCTCCTTTGCTCCGGTGAACACCCCTTTTTCTTCCCCAATGCTCAAACACAGTTTATATGAGCAATCGGCCTGTTTATCCATCTCTAAGTTAGATGGTATCATCCTGATTCATAACTTCTTATTTTCAACAGTAAGACCCTAAACAAAATAGTGGTAAACACACAATCTTGCACACAATATTACTAGTTATAAAAGAATACTGCAATATGGTATGTAAAGCAAGGTCAAACAGTTTCTTAAACAGTAATTTCAATCGATTACACTTTTCTCCACAGGGTGTCGCTATAACTAGTTTCACTATAAAGACAAACTATGCTGAGAATACAATAAAAGTTAGATATTGACTCTAATCAAATGAAAATATCTTAATCCCTGTAAATGGCTTTCAATACTTAAATATACCAAAAAGGAAGAAAACTATAGTCCTGGTGGTAGCAAAAAGAAGAAAAAGTTGGCAGCTGCATGCGTTGGGGCCCGTCTCTCGGTTAAATACTTAGAACAGTGGTGGACAGTAAAGTTCACTTGTGCAGAAAGATTCCTAACTATTGTCTGAGTCCACAGTCTATGATTCCCTGCACTTTACTGAGTTATATGATCCAAAACAGGGTTCTTGGGCTCTAAGCATTTGCCTTGTGAGTATTTCAATATCAGCATGAGAAATATGCACTAGGAGAGTTAGCACAGTCCTCCAGACAGACAGCTAGTAACAATGCATCTGGGGTGAATGCAGGGCATTGATGTGTGTTGATCTCACTCTCCTGTCCTGGATGCACTGTTCAAAACACTGTAGAATGGTGTGCAGATCTGTTACCTCTGAGGGCAGAAATACCAGCAGCTCACTATGATTAAAGGAAAACTTAAGTCAAATAAAAAAAATGACATTTACTCACCTGGGGCATCCCTCAGCACCCCGAAGCTGGATAGTGCCCTCGCAGCCCCGCTACGATCGTCCTGTCCCCGCCGGCGGCTACTTCCGGTTCGGCGACAGCCGCCGACAGGCTGGGAACGCGGCTGATTTTCCGCGTTCCCAGCCGCTGCTATCACCCTCTATGCTGCTATAGCGTCTATATATACGCTATAGCAGCATAGAGGGTGATAGCAGCGGCTGGGAACGCGGAAAATCAGCCGCGTTCCCAGCCTGTCGGCGGCTGTCGCCGAACCGGAAGTAGCCGCCGGCGGGGACAGGACGATCGTAGCGGGGCTGCGAGGGCACTATCCAGCTTCGGGGTGCTGAGGGATGCCCCAGGTGAGTAAATGTCATTTTTTTTATTTGACTTAAGTTTTCCTTTAAGTCCTTGGGCTCACTCATTCAAGGAAACAGTCCACTCTCATCAGCTTGATCTTCTGTCCGGCCAGACAATCCAGTAACTCTGTCTTTAACAGCACACACAGGACACAAATCAATCCTCTGCTCCTTCTCTCTCCTCCTCCAGGATTATTGCGCCAAAACTTCCCCTCTCCTCGGGAACTGTCCCCTGAAAACTTGGTTCCTAGGTGGCACAGTAATCTTTCCTAAGTGCACCCCTAGTGGGCAAAACTGTGCACTGCAACCCATGAGGGAAATACAAAGGTTTAGCATTAAAGGGAACCAGAGACGTTAGGGGGAAGCTTTTATACATACCTGGGGCTTCCTCCAGCCCCATACGCACGGATCGCTCCCACGCCGCCGTCCTCTTCTGCCTGGATCCGCCGGTACTGGGTCTCGTCATTGCCGCGAGTCGGCCAGTCAGCCGGGAGACGCATCACACGGGGCTCCCTCCATATACGTACGCATGAGGCTGCCTACTGCGCAGCCTCATGCGTACGGGTATGGAGGGAGCCCCTGTGATGCGGACAATTCGCCGCGTCCGCCGGAAGTGACGGGACCCGGTACCGCCGATACAGGAAGCGGAGGATGGCGGCGTGGGAGCGATCCAGGCTTATGGGGCTGGAAGAAGCCCCAGGTATGTATAAAAGCTTGTTCTATTTTTTAACAAGGTTCCTCTCTGGTTCCCTTTAAACATCACCATTACACAAACCTATGAGGGTGTTACACATGTTTAAGTCCAAAGCCTCGCCTTAGCCCTTCCGGATCCACCCTCCACCAACGCCTGGACTGGCAAGTAGCCGACTACCTGGCCTTAAGTGTGGATGTAGACACTGTGAGCAGCGATGAACCCTTGGACTACTGGGTGCGCAGGCTTGACCTGTGGCCAGAGCTGTCGCAATTTGCCATCCAACTTCTGTCTTGCCCTGCCGCAAGCATCCTGTCAGAAAGGACCTTCAGCGCAGCTGGAGGCATTGTCACTGAGAAGAGAAGTCGCCTAAGTCACAAAAGTGTTCAGTACCTCACCGTTATCAAAATGAATGAGGCATGGATCCCGGAGGGCTACTGCCCACCAGAAGACTAAGTCAGTCCCCACACACAGCATCTCTGCCTGTACACCATGTGAATGCCTGCCCCAAGAATAAGTCGCTCCCCACACAGCACCTCTGCCGGCAGGCCACTTGACTGCCTTCTCCGCCACTACCAACAGGGTCCAGGACTCCAGGCGGATTCCTGAATTTTTAAGGCCGCTGCTAGCAGCGGCCGCTATAATAATTTTTCTGGTGCGTGTACATGCCTGCCTAATTTTTCTGGCTGCACTGCAGCTGCAACAACAAAACAAAAGGCATGTACATGTGCCAATTCCCCTTCGTGATTGTTACCTTGCCGCGGTGAAGGGGCTTACGTATCACAATGAAGCAATGACTGCCGGCTATATGAGTGTCTCAGGGGGGTGGCACACACAAGATAAAAAGGTCGTTGCTTCATTGTGGACAGACCAAATTCGATCAGCTGGACACTCAGTCACTGTTGTTCTGTCATTCAGCTACCTCAGCCCGACCATATGGGCTTGAAAACCAACATCGCCTGCACTCTGGCCATGGTGCGCACCAGTCCAACACGGCCATCACTACACAAACAGCTGTTTGCGGTGCATTACACAGTGAGTTTGGTGTGTCAGTGTGAAGCAGTACTCTAATTACACTCCTTGATTGATGTATACACATGCGAGATGTTTTAAAGCACTTCAGGCCTGCAATTTAGCATTCAATGTGATTTCTGCCCTTAAAACGCTGCTTTGCGTCCAATCCAGATTTTTCCCCGGGACTTTTGGCCTGTTTCCCACTCCGCCATGCCCCCCTCCAGGTGTTAGACCCCTTGAAACATCTTTTCCATCACTTTTGTGGCCAGCATAAATGTTTCTAGTTTTTCAGTTCGCCTCCCCATTGAAGTCTATTTGCGGTACGCGAAAGTTCGCGCAAACCGAACTTTTGCGGAAGTTCGCGTTCGCGGTCCGCGAACCGAAAATCGGAGGTTCGGCCATCTCTAGTAGTTAGAGGCAGAGATCTGAGGCTTAATCAGTGCCTCCTGTGAAAGTGAAAGTAGCATGGTGGGTGATGTGGGTATTGCATCCTGCCTGCACTGCACCAGCTGCAGGGTAGATCAGCTGTGCACTCTGGCCACAAACGCTACCATTTGATGGTTGTTTTTTCTCATCTTGGAGGTGGGTTGGGTAGATGCAATGTAGGGTAGTGACTTAGTTGTGTGTAGCCCTTGATGATGTGTAGCCTGTTTTTATGCTAACTAAGGCTACATATGTTAACTAAGGCTGCCCCCATTCCCTTTAGATTGTAAGCTCGCAAGGGCAGGGCTCTCTCCCCCTTTTGTGTCTTGAAATCATTATGCATTTTATTCATCATGTTACTTTTATCACTGTCATTACTAAGTGTCTGTATTTTGTATGGTTTTTGTATTTTGTCACTAATTATGTACCTTGTATATTGTTGTATATCATGGTCTGTATTATTATGTACCCTATGTTCGTTTCTTACTTTGTACAGCACCACGGAATATGTTGGCGCTTTATAAATCAATAATATATGTATTTATTATTAAAGTAGAGGGTGCCTTGTCCAAGATTTGGCCGGGCAGGCCCACTCTTTGATTTACACTCCTGACAGGTTTCTGTTCATTTAGCTCTCTATATGTTATAAGAAAATAAGGGGCGGGATTGGGGGTGTGGCCTGTGTTGATGGGTGGCGTTTAGGCCGCTCCCCCACCATCGCTCCACCACGGCGGTTCCCCTCCTTGAATCCATCTACTGGCTTCCTATCCAGTCCAGAATCAGATTCAAGATATTGTGTCTGACCTACAAATCTGTCCACAAAACCTGTCCAACCTACATTTCCGATCTTACTCAGAGGTACACACCTAGCCGCTCACTCCGCTCTTCCAATGAACTTCGCCTGACCTCCCCCCGCATCACCCAGTCCCATGCATGCCTCCAGGACTTCTCAAGAGCTGCTCCAACACTATGGAACTCCCTACCTCCACCCATTAGGGCAGCCCCCTCCAGCATCTTCAAGAAGGCCCTCAATACTCACCTTTTCACTCTGGCCTACTACCCCTCACAAGTGCTCTAAATCCACAGCTGAACTCTGGTCCCCTACCGTTCGTGTCCTTACCTCTCCCTCTAGATTGTAAGCCTTTGGGCGGGGTCCTCCTCCTTGTGTGTCCTACCTGATCATGCACCTCCATTACTGTGCACCCATGCTATGCATTTGAGTGAACCTAACTTGCCTAATCTCCATGCTCCATCCAGTGACTGACTAAGCATTACCTTGTACTCATACTGTGCTGTGTGATCTGGTTTTCATGTATTCCTGTATTGTCATATTGCTGTATGTCACCCCTAAATATTGTCTGTAACCTAAACTAATGTCCAGCGCTGCGTAATATGTTGGTGCTTTATAAGTACAATAAAAACAATAAATAAATAGAATCTCTGTGCCTACAAGCTCCAGAAGTGTGAATCTGGCCCTGATGCCACCTTACTGTGACCAGTAGGGGGAATTGTGATTTTCACACAAATATTATCACTTATGGCCCATAATCACGGTCAACTTTTTGGCCTGTCGCCAGCACACGTGAGCGTGTGCGCGACAGGCCGGCGACAGCTCGTCGCCAGGTCCCTCCGCATACACACGGCAGAGGGACCTGGCAACTGATGCGGCGGAAGCTGTCGCTGTTGCGCCTCCCCCCACCGAAAGCCCGTACTCACGCGGACTAGCGACAGTTGCGGCAGAGTTGCGGCGGCGACTGTTGCCAGGCGATTGAGCGGTTCAATCGCCCGGCGACATCAGCGGCGAGCGACAGTTCGGGGTGCGCGCCCGGGCAACGCCGCATACTCACGGGCGACCTGTCGCTGCAACACGCGCGCGCCGCGTGTTGCGGCAACATTTGTAGCCCGTGAGTATGGGCCATTAGACCCAAAGGCAGCTAGGATAACTATACAAGCAATACGAAGTTGTGAGACAGATTTCTAATTGGACGTTTCCCCTGACTGTAATCCATTTTAACAAAGCCCGTTTATCACTCTTGTACTTGAACCTGTTTTCAGTGCAGTCATATTCTGCACATTGAAAAGCACACATGAGAACAATTTATAAGTTTATCCAGGATTTTTACACTGTCGGCTATTCTTTAAGACATGCAACCTAAGCTACTTATTACAGTAATCAGTGTGACAGCTCCCATAACGCCACTGCCGCAATCGAAAATCTAAGTCAGCATATATATCATCCACCATTTATCACTTTAGTAGAGAATCGATAAATAGCATGCAAGGCCTTTTAATAAAGCCCTTTTCTTTTTGCTTTTTTTCTTCTTCACACCCAGCAGACGGCTCACGAACATTAACTGTTTCTTTTCACGGAGACTCGAAGATCCATCTGTTCTCATGAAGCGACTTAATTTAGAATTTATGGGGTGACTTCATTTAGAATATATGCACTAAAGAATAGCAATAGAAAGCTCTCTAGATTTTTTTTTTCAACATTTTTTTTATATAAGAAATTTTAACAAAATTAACAAATATACAATCAAAATTACTGTACATTATGAACATAGTTACCATCCATGCACATTATCCTGTGTTTTGAACACTAAAGACTAATTGCGTATTCAAAGGCACATTTTTCCAATAAATTAAGGTCAGATTCAAACCTTGTGTACCAGCAAAGATACTAATTTTACCAGGGGCGTTTCTTGGTTTCTAGGAGATCCGGGGCACCCCTGGGCACCAAGAGGGAATGATTGTGCGGCACGCTTAGCGCACCACAGCAAGAAATAGACGTGTTTGTGCCAATGAAAGTGGGCGTGGTTATAGGTGGGGCCAAATGTACATGAACATAGCAGTGGCGTAACTTAAATATATTCAAAAGGCAGTATTTCACATAAATAAGCCCCTCACCTGGCTTCTGTCTTATCTTCGGCTGGCTGGCCTGTGTGCTGTACTCGGCTGGCGGTTATGCTGGGCTGCCTGGCTGGTGGTTATGCTATGCTATGCTGTGCTGGCCTGGCTGGTGGTGATGCTGTGCTGGCATTCCTGGCAGTGATGCTGTGCCGGCCTGGCTGGTGGCGATGCTGCGCCAGCTTGGCTGGCAGTGATGTTGAGCCACCCTGGCTTTGCTAGGTGACTTGCTGGGGGCTTTGCTGGGCTGGGCAATTTGCTGGGGGCATTTTGGTGTGCTTTGCTGGGCTGGGGGCTTTACTAGGGTTTGCTTGGCTGTATGCTTTGCTGGGCTGAGACCAGGAGGCTTTGCTAGGCTGGGGGCTGTGCTTTGCTGGGCTGGGGCCCTGGGGCTTTGCTTGGTTGTAGATAGGTAGGTGCTCAAAGCATAGGTTAGATAGGTAGGTTCCCCAGTATAGGTTAGATAGGTAGGTTCCCCCAGTATATGTTAGATAGGTAGGTTCCCCAGTATAGGTAAGATAGGTAGGTTCCCCCAGTATAGGTTAGATAGGTGAGTTCCCCCAGTGTAGGTTAGATAGGTAGGTTCCCCCAGTATGGGTTAGATAGGTAGCTGCCCCCCATGTAGAGGATAGATAGGTAGCTCCCCTCAGTATAGGTTATATAGGTAGCTTCCCCCAGTATAGGTTAGATATGTAGCTGCCCCCAGTATAGATTAGATAGGTAGCTGCCCCCAGTATAGGTTAGATAGGTAGCTGCCCCCAGTATAGATTAGATAGGCAGCTTCTCCCAGTATAGGTTAGATAGGTAGCTTCCCCCAGTATAGGTCAGATAGGTAGCTTCCCCCAGTATTGGTTAGATAGGCAGCTTCCACCAGTATAGGTTAGATAGGTAGCTGCCCCCAGTGTAGGTTAGAGAGGAAGGTGCCCCGAGTAAGCGGGGCGCTGGGCAGAGAGGCAGGGGGGAGCAGGTGTTATTAAAAACTCACTGTTCATCGACACAGGCACAGCCTCCAACTTCTTCTGACTTCCTCCCCTCGCATTGGTTACAGCGCACTCTGTGATGACATTGGTCACGTCATCACAGGGGGTGCTGTAACCAAGGCGACAGACACCGGGGAAGGAAGTCGGAAGCAGGTGGAAGCTGCCTGCGGGTATTGGAACGGAAGGTGAGTTTTTAACTGCCCAGTCCCCCCTCCTGCTGCTCAATCTGATCCGGGGCACCATGGCAACAGGTTCGGATGCGGTGCCCCAGATCAAAGGCCCTAGCGTCGCCACTGAATTTTACTAATAATGAAAAGAAAAATTTATAGGGACCCTGAGCAGTGGATTAAAATGAAATAGTGATTTTCCTGGGGCTTCCTCCAGCCCATCGTAGGCCATGAGGTCCCCCGGCATCCTTGTGGCTTCTCTCCAGGTTCCGCTGGCAGCTCCTTTTACCGGCGACTTTCAGGCGGAGTGTTGGCCCAACACTTCCTGGACCGGGACGCTCCGCATCATCACAACGTCCGCTACCCATTATTATGGCGGCCATCGTGACAGTCCTGCACATGCGCAGTTTTCCAATTCTGAACCACGCATGCGCAGGACTGTCACGCCGGCCGTGACATGAAGACGCTCTGAAGCTTTGTGGCACTGTGGAGGTGTGGACCATACTCACGCATGCAGACAGGGACGTAACTACAGAAGGGCAGCCTCTGCGACAGCAGGGGGACCCAGAGGTGTGTGTGTATGGGCCCACCCGGCCCCCTACTAACCTTTCCTCCCTCCAATACTCCAGATCAGGTATTTTTGTAGCTACACATTATGGGTGTGAAGATCATGATGGCTACACTTGTTTCATGACCCTTGTAAGTCAGTCCTCCAGACTGTGAGGGTTACCAAGGGGAGGGAAGTGTTGTGACCATTATGGGGGCTCGATTAATGTATTGCTGGGGGGCATCATGATTAGTAGTTATTCCCCTGCATGCAGATAATGTCCCACAAAATTATTTGTGAATTTAATAGAATGGTTTTAACCACTTCAGCCTACAGGTTTTTTTCGCCTTCAGGATGGAAACAATTTTTCCCGTCAGCGCTCCTCCCATTCATTCACCAATAACTTTTTCACTACTCATCACACCTAAATGATCTATATCTTGTTTTTTTTCGCCACAAATTAAGCTTTTTGTGAGCAAAAGTTGTTTTCAGTAATTACTGCAAATACACACAAAAAATACACTATTTATCCAATTCCATCCCCTATAGTTTTAAAATAAGCAATGCTATTATAAATAAAACCCACACATTTTATTTACCCATTTGTCCCGGCTATCACAACATTTAAATTATGTCCCTAGTACAATATATGGCGTTAATATATTATGTGGAAATAAAGATGTATTTTTTCTGGTTTTTTTGTGTGTGTCCCATCAATTATAAGCCCATATGCGCTAAAATAATCCTAAAGCAACTGTTTATGGATTTTTTTTTTTAGTTTTTTTTTTCCTCTATTTTTTTCCATTTTCTCCATTTTACTTGGTAACTGGGGTGGGGGCTTTGGAAGTGATTCAATTAGATTAATTTTTTAAATACAAAAAAAAATCTGTGGTGTGTAATTTAACTTTTTGCCAAAACATGACGCTAGAGACACTCCCTGGCTTACCAGGAATTGTTTTTTTTTTTTTTATGTTCATTTACGTTCTGACTTATGAATGGACATGGTCCCTGATGGGGGTCATATCCATTCATTACAGACACTGCGATTGGTTTGGGGAAGCCTTCCTTCCCCAACCACCGAAACAGAAAACAGCATGCGGGCGCACCGCCTCTTCAACACTGGACGCGGATACGTATCCAGATAGACTTAGCGGAGTCTATCTGGAAAAGAATACTCGTCCAGATAGGATTAAGTAGTTAATGCTGCTCTGTAAATATTATATATAGCAGCAGCAGCAGATCTCTCTCCCTGCCCTATATATATTTTACATGTATTTTACAATGTTAATCTGTGTTAGTATGTAATATAATATCCTGTGCCCCCCTCCACACCTAGATCTCCGCTCACCCTGACCCCATCCTCATCCCATGTTGGACCTAGAAAAATCTAGGCTTCCAGCGGTGAAGTAGTTCTGAGCCTGCGCAGTAGAGACCCGATGACGTTCCTACACCACGTGACCCCCCCGCCGTGGAGCGCACAGATGCCGACCTGACGAGGTCGGCTTCTTCATCGCTGGACGCCGGGAGGGAGAGGAGCTGCGGCGAGGGCACCGATCGTCTGCCAGGAGCTGGAACAAGCCCCAGGTAAGTGCAGTTTGTTTTTTATAGTCTGCGCGAACCTTCCCTTTAAAGTGAACCTCCAGACTAGAAATCTACTCAGCAGCACTGAAAAGGCTTGGTTTTTCTTTATCAGTTTCACAGCATCAGAACTTTGTTTTTTATACCTGTAAGAACCGATACGTTGGTTGCTATTGGCAACAGCACAACACACCTTTTACTCCGGCACCAGCAACTCATTAGAGCTGCAACTAACAGCGACAGCATACAGGAGATAGAGTGGAGACAGCCACCTTCACCTTTAAGGTGTTTATTCAGCAATCAGAGTTATACAAGTATTCCATCAGGCATCTTTTGTTACATCAAGATTCTATAACATACTCTGCGCTGCCTCACAGTCCACTAAAATTACACTTAAGAATAGTCCCAAGTCCCACAGTTCACAGGTCCTGAGTATAAACAGTCTTTCCTATGTACTATGTACATCACATTTATTTACAGCACACAGACATGAAGCTATTATTCTAAATAGGAAGCCATGCAGAAGAAGATCCCTCTGCCATACTGTCTCCTACTTTTGTATGAACATCAAAGAGTTACATTCTGACATCACCCGAGCCATACCCCCAAGCCTACAATTGGTGGGCATGGGCATGTGACCCACACCATCATCTAGTGCACCAGTGCTTTTTGCCCTAGATGCACGGAATGCAATGCTTTCCAAATATCGGCTCTGTTTACCTTTTTGTAGTCTGAATGTCAGGACATTTAGACCTAATAACCCATTATGTGTCCTTCTAGAGGATGCTTCTTGTAAATGACTTCATAATTTCTCTCCGAGAAACTATGCTTAAAGAGACCCTGCATCTCAAGTCTTTACTAGACTTTAGTACCTGAGGCCTAGAATTCAAGTATACTTACATTCTAACATTACCCAAGCCTCATTTTTAGCTGCACAGAAGCTAAGCTCCGCCCCATCAAAGAAATCTGCCTGGGCATTTTTACCCTGATGCTGTGCAAAGCATGATGGGATTTGTGATGTTGTTGTTTTCCTTCTGCTGCTTTGGCGCATTTTTTTCCTTAATTTTGAATTTGAGAATTGAATCCTAGCGTGCGCAGCCAGGGCCGGATTTCTGGAAAGGCCACAAAGGTCAAGGCCTAGGGCGATAAAATTCAGCAGGGCGCAGGACTTGGAGAGATAAGAGGTCACATGTCAAAGTAAATCACTTCTGCTTTGCTCTATTCTGCCTGAATTCCAGAGATCCCTGCATCTCTCTCACTGCAGAGTGTGTGTGATGACAGTCAGCATCTGTTGTCATCTGAAGATCTCGTCCAGTATAATGAGTGGGGACATACAAGCTGCTGTGAGAAAAAAAATATATGTGCTCAAGTAGTAGAACTTTTGAGTTCAGATTAGTTTCTTTATGCATGAATTAATGGACAGGAATTATCAGCTCTCCTCTCCCCCAGACTGATGTTTTATTACTTGGTCAGAGCTGTTAAAGACCTGAGACCTGTTAGATTTATGGTTTGTTTTTATTTCCTAAGGAATGACAGCAACATTCTCTCTGTGCTACAGTTTAACTCTTTCCTGACATGTTTTAGAAGCAGCAAAGCATTGTTCTGTGTTAGCCATCTGTGAAAGCAGGATGTTTTGAAACAGAATGACAACTGTATTACATTTATTTATATTTACAAAACAATGTATGCATCTCCTGCTGACTGTATATATAGCTATGTGTCCTAACATCTTGTATACAGGAACAAAGTCTGAAGATGGCTCATTAGCCAAAAGGCTCACTGTTTTTCTTTTGGTTAGCCAATAAATATTATCATTCTATTACAAAACGTAAAAACTTCCTGCTGACTGATTAAGATCTGTCTTAACTTGCCGTAAGTGCTAAATTGTCACTGTGTAAAGTACACCTGAGCTTATGCTAGATACACATGATGCAATTTTCTGACAGATCGACTATTTCCAACATGTCCGATCTGCTATCTGATAGATTTTCTGAATGATTTTTTTAATAGAAATGAACGGAAAATCGATTGAAAAATTGATCGGAAATCAGATCAGACATTGGAAATAATCGATCTGACAGTAAATCTGTCAGAATTGCATCGTGTGTACCTAGCATTACACTACATCTATTCCAGCGTGTGTAGTGTCGGATCCTTCTACTTACCTGTTCTCTGTTGTGGATGGGTTTCTCTCCTTTGCGCTGCACCATCACCTGTTTGTGACTCTGACTGAAGCAAGTCGCACAGAGGACAAAGAAGCAGTGCATGCTCTGTCCTCTCGGGCTTCTTGTAATTTCGCACTCCTGTACTGATGTGCACAGCAGCTGAGGCTTGGAGTGTTATGGGTATGTGTACTTGACAAGTGCTGCTCATATATGAGCATCATTTCTGAATTATGCAAGCCCTGAACACTATCGGCTGCTGTGCATCCAGGCTGGAGTGCAAAACTACATGGAGTGGACAGACACTGCTTTTTTGAACAGGGGGGGGGGGGGGGGGGAGGGGCAAAGCAGCAAAACAGACAGAAGCCCATGTAACCCAGTGAACACTGGTCAGAGTTGGACAGAATGGGGGGCGGTTGGTGACAGCCAGCCTAGGGCGCTGGAAAGTACAAATCCGGTCCTGTGCGCAGCTGGGAGGGGTGATCAGCACACAGGACAGTTGGAACTGTGACTCATGCTCCCTGTCACCTCCTTTCAACCAAAAAGATGGCTGCCCCCATGAAATCTCAAACACTTGCCTGTTCTTTTAAAACAGGGTGGGTAAGAGATTATATTACCTATCTATTTTAATTAACATAACTAATGTAACTTAATGACATTGTTTGTTTAGGCTGAAGCTTCCCTTTAAATTTTACTCAATGCTACAGGAGTCACTGGTTCAGCCTCAGCCATCCTTCCTGCCATCTTATTATGGGGCATGAGGCAGCTTGGTATAATCAGCGCTGGTAGTGCGTCCTTTGAAATCCCTAAAATGGGGCTAAAGCAGTAATAATGTGGAGTATTTGCTTTATTCATCATCGGAAATTTCTGTGAGGGGATAATAGAAGTACAGTTTTCATTTCAAGTGTAACTGAATGCTTCAGCTAATACTGAAGTAATAACTCTACAGCTTTACTTTTGTGCAATCCACTTTCAAAATTGTAACATTTGCTACCTTATAAAAAATCTTCCAAAGATGTCCTGAAATCATAAAAAGCAGCTGTCAAATACTGTGAATGGTTTTAGGCTGGAGGAAGAGCTGAAGGAAGAGGGTGATTTATAATATGGGTACTTCCACTCAAACACATCACATCGCAACAGACAGTTTTTTTTTCTTTAAAGATGATTTTTATTAAAGCAGCAGGACGCCCATACAATCCCAGGAAAAAACAAACACATTTATAAGTTGATAAACACTTGTGCTACTTACATTTCATATGTATTGTGCTGTCCACATTTTTATTTCAGTGAATTTTTAAACAGTAAATAAAGAAAAAACTGTTTCAGGCATTTTCCATTTTTACTGCCTCTGACTGAAGCCAATCCTGATGTAATTCCCTCCCTTATTCTATTTCACAGCCTAGATCATTTCAGCAGCTTTTGCAGATGGGTTAGGTGTATTTCACTTCTCAGCCTCGTGTCTCACTGAACTACTCTTAACCAATCAGTGAGGAGCAGGAATGTGGGAGGAGAAATACCAAGCTTCCCTCTCCTCTGCAAGTAGATAAAACTTATTACAGCAGAAACATTTATGATTGTATTGGAATGCTTGCAATGCAGGATCAGGTTGTAGACTGCGTAATAAACATAGAGCAGTGGGTAAATGGAGTAATGGAATTCATTTTAAAGTTTTTCAGATAACGTTTACAAACATAGAAAACCATACCCTTCACCCAAAAGTTCAACAAATATATATTGAATTTTGTGTGGTCTATAAACATAACAGCAATCAACAGATCAATGGGGGGCCCGGGGGACTATGGGGGCCTCTCCTCCTCCCACCCAACTAGCAGAGCATTAGTGCGGTGGTGCTATATGACTATATTTACCTGATCCTGCTGTCTCATATCTCCTCTCTTCCTCCCAGCAGCCACTCGCTCTGTACTGCATACACAGCTGCCAATCATGTGACATCAAGAGCCGTGGCTGCCAGGAATGAGAGGAAACCCGAGGCAGCAGGATCACTCAGGTAAATATAGTCACATTGCTCCGCTGCACTAATACTCGGGGAGATGGCATCTGCGTCAATGGACACTTCTGGCCATGGGGGATCTGCAGGGGGACGGGCTAATTTTTATTTTTTGCTGAGGAGCCTGGGCTTCCTTTGTTGCATCCCTACCCAGCTCCACCTCATCAGATGTGATGTGGTGTGAGTTAAAGAGAGCTGTCCATGCTCAGAAGCCATCAATCCTGAATGAACTAGAGATGTTTTGTAAAGAGGAATGGTCCAAAATACCTTCAAGCAGAATCTAGACTCTCATTGGAACCTACAGGAAGCGTTTAGAGGCTGTAATTTCTGCAAAAGGAAGATCTACTAAATATTGATTTCATTTCTTGTTTTTGGTGCTCAAATGTATGCACCTGCCTAAGTTTGTTTAAACAATTATTGCACACTTTCTGTAAATCCAATAAACTTCATTTCACTTATCAAATATCACTGTGTGTGTCTCCTATATGATATATTTAACTTAACTGACATTTTTTATTGTAACAACCAACGATTTATACAGGAAAATTATGACGATTAACAAGGTTGACCAAACTTTCTCATCCCATTGTACATCACCTTGTCCCGGCGATCGCTCCTTCACTTCCTAGTTAGTTTGCAGGAGTCCTGCATCTAGCTAATCACCAAGCGGGTACTGAAGGCACAAGGTGAGGATGGATGCAGGACTACAGCAAACTAACTGAGGAAATGAAGGTGCGATCACTGGTACAACATAATGTATGCCTATGCACATATCCTCCTACCAGATGCGTAGCTAGGGTTTTCAGCGCCCGGGGACAAAGACTATTAATGCGCCCCCTAAGGTGAAGGGTCGTGACCAAATGTGGGCATGGTTATGGGTACTCCACATTTGGTCACGCCCCTTCAAATGTACATGGAGGTTAGCAGGCTCACGCTCACCCACCCTCCCTCAGTATGTACCTTCCAGCATGTTCCAAGACAAATTCAGCAATCATGAGCCCCCCACCCCCATCAAGACAAATTCCGCAATCATGAGCAAACATGAGGCCCCCAACAAGACAAATTTAGCAATCCTGAGGCCCCCAACAAGACAAATTCAGCAATCATGAGGCCCCTAACAAGACAAATTCAGCAATCATGAGGCCCCTAACAAGACAAATTCAGCGATCTTGAGGCCCCCAACAAATCATGAGGCCCCCAACAAGACAAATTCAGTAACCATGAGGCCCCCAACAAGACAAATTCAGCAGTCATGAGGCACATAAATAGACAGCATTTCACATAAATAGGCAGAATGTCCCCTTAATATGGTAGACACCTCTCACCTGGCAGCAGTTCCCCAAAATACACTCAATCTGACAGCAATGCTTGCCCAAAAATAGGTAGCCCCAGGTCTATAGGTGTCCCCAGAATAGGTGGCCAGCAGTATAGATGTCCCCAGAACAGGTAGCCAGGGGTAGAGATGTCCACAGAACAGGTAGCCAGGGGTATATGTGCCCAGAGTAGGTAGCCAGGGGTATATGCCCAGTATATGTAGGCAGGGGTATATGTGCCCAGAGTAGGTAGCCAGGGGTATATGTGCCCAGAGTAGGTAGCCAGGGGTATATGCCCAGTATATGTAGGCAGGGGTATATGTGCCCAGAGTAGGTAGCCAGGGGTATATGTGCCCAGAGTAGGTAGCCAGGGGTATATGTGCCCAGAGTAGGTAGCCAGGGGTATATGTGCCCAGAGTAGGTAGCCAGGGGTATATGCCCAGTATATGTAGGCAGGGGTATATGTGCCAAGAGTAGGTAGCCAGGGGTATATGTGCCCAGAGTAGGTAGCCAGGGGTATATGTGCCCAGAGTAGGTAGCCAGGGGTATATGTGCCCAGAGTAGGTAGCCAGGGGTATATGCCCAGTATATGTAGGCAGGGGTATATGTGCCCAGAGTAGGTAGCCAGGGGTATATGTGCCCAGAGTAGGTAGCCAGGGGTATATGTGCCCAGAGTAGGTAGCCAGGGGTATATGTGCCCAGAGTAGGTAGCCAGGGGTATATGCCCAGTATATGTAGGCAGGGGTATATGTGCCCAGAGTAGGTAGCCAGGGGTATATGTGCCCAGAGTAGGTAGCCAGGGGTATATGCCCAGTATATGTAGGCAGGGGTATATATGCCCAGAGTAGGTAGCCAGGGGTATATGTGCCCAGAGTAGGTAGCCAGGGGTATATGTGCCCAGTATATGTAGGCAGGGGTATATGTGCCCAGAGTAGGTAGCCAGGGGTATATGTGCTCAGAGTAGGTAGCCAGGGATATATGTCCAGTATATGTAGCCAGGGGTATATGTGCCCAGAGTAGGTAGCCAGGTCAGGTGTCCCCCTCCCCAGCAGGAGGGGAGCAGCGCAGAGAAGAGCTGCTCTCCCTTCCTCGCTGTCCCCTCCAATGTCCGGGTGGCTCAGGCTGGCAGCGGCGGGCGGAACTTACCTCCGTCTCGTCGCAGCGCCGAATGGATCTGCCACTACTCTGGTCTGGTCCAGACCAGAGCAGCGGCTGCGCGCTCGAACTTCCGGCCGGCGCTGGAGCGAGACGGAGGTGAGTTCCGCCCGCCGCTGCCAGCCTGAGCCACCCGGACATTGGAGGGGACAGCGAGGGAGGGAGAGCACCTAAGGTGAGGGAAGGAGGGGGGATATGGCCCCCCTTCCCCACCGTCCGCACAGCTCTCCCTCTTCTCTGCGCTGCTCCCCTCCCCTCCGCCGCAAAAAAAAAAAAAACCCGCAGCTCAGCCAGGCTGAGGGCGCCCTCAGGGACCAGGCGCCCCGGGGCACTTGTCCTACCCCGACCCCCCCTAGCTCCGTGCCTGCCTCCTACCTAATTCTACTCCCTCCACCCCTGCTGCCTACTAACACTGGTGTCCCGCTGCCTCTATCCCTCAAACCCCACTGCCTAACACCAGTGTCCCGCTGCCTAACACTCCCTCACCCCACCCCTACCCTCGCTGCCTAATACTAGCCCCCTTGCCTGAGCGTGTACAAGCTGCGATAAGCGGCAAGGAGGGTAAATTATGGTGACCGCTATTTATATTTTTTTTAGCCGCTAGTCTCGGCTTGTACTACTGTATTTCAGCCCATGTGTAATTTTTTAACCTTCACAACACTAAATAGCGCTTTATATAACAATTTAATACTTCGACGATGTGCACCATTTTTATCTGATCCGCTATTCTGTGACGGCTGCAATTTTTAAGGAGCCCTGATTACTGTACCAGTGATTCGTCCAGTCTGGCTGTGCAACCCCAAGGTATTCTTAAAGTGACATGTGACATGATGACATAGACATGTGTATGTACAGTGCCTAGCACACAAATAACTATGCTGTGTTCCTATTTTTTTTTCTCTGCCTGAAAGAGTTAAATATCAGGTATGTAAGTCGCTGACTCAGACAGGAAGTGACTTCAGTGTGACCCTCCCTGATAAGAAATTCCAACTATAAAACATATTTCCTAGCAGAAAATGGCTTCTGAGAGCAAGAAAGAGATAAAAAGGGGAATTTCTTATCAGTGAGGGTCACACTGTAGTCACTTCCTGTCTGAGTCAGGACTGAATCAGCCTCTTGCATACCTGATATTTAACTCTTTCAGGCAGAGAAAGAAAACAAGGAACACAGCATAGTTATTAGTGTGCTTGGCACTGCACATACACATGTCTATCTCATCATGTCACATGTCACTTCGGGTATCCTTTAACCTTTTAGTCCACCAAATGTGCAAATGCTTGTACTGTACCTCCAATGGCAGGGCAAAGTTGGTCCTTTGCAGCAGAGAATGTACCAGAGCATACTGTGCCATTTTTAGGACAATTTCTGATATAGTAAACCACTTTTCCTGGTCCCTTGGAGTTTATTATAACTAGATTATACTGTATATATGCACAGGGGGCTACTACTTGTTTGGCAGTTGGAGACAGCCGTTATTTCCCACAATTCAGCAAAGTTCACAGACAGGAAACTGTCAGGACCATGGCCATGACATCACACTGTGGGAGGGGTTTCACCACAATATCAGTCATACAGAAGTCTCTGACGACCTATTTGAGAAAAGGTAAAGATTTCTCGTGGGAAAGAGGATATCGGCTACTGATTAGGGTGATTTAATGCGTACACAGGTCCTTTATTTTATTTAGGAGCGCACGACCAAATTTGCATTTGATGTTACAATTTTTTTTTAATGTCAGTGTAATATTGTTTATTATGATTGGGATGAAGTTCAGTCCTGGGTTAAAGTACCTCTTTATATACCCTCCTTTGCCCCTCCCCCATCCTGCAGGAGCCCACGCCCAGTAATGCACAGCAGCACTCTTTCGAAGGTTCATCTATAACACTATTGTTAAAAACAACAACCTTGAGAGAGGAGAAGCGGTGATGTCCTGTGTGTCACTGCAGTGATTATCTTTCGGTTGTCGTTCTCAGTGTCACAGTAATGTTGTTGTGTAGGCAGCTGTACTGTGAATGCTCCCCTGTGGTAAGATGTACTCACTCAGTGCGCTTGTTTCCTACAAGGAAGCCTAATGGAGAGTCCAAGAGAAGACAGATAGTCGCAGAACGTGTGTCAGGATTAATTATTCATATCGCGGGATGCTCTGTAGAAAGCTAAAGAGAACAGCCTGGCCCATCCATAAATTACACTGAATGTTGCAGTGGGACCGCAGTGATCTATTGCACAGACCACACATGCAGTAAGTTATGTCGCCTACTAAACAACAAGTCTAGTTGAAAAGGAAGAAAAACCTTTTATGAAGCCTTTTCATAGCCTCTGCGTATCGGAGCCACATTACTCTAAAGCACCAGACTCCATTTTTAGAACTTACAGGAATTTATTGGAGCTATTACCTTTGCCTTTTCACATAAGTCTCAGAGACTTTCACCACAGTGTTCCTGATGTAGTTGCTTTTCGTCAATCGATATGACTTATTGGGCCTGATTTATTTAAAGGGAACCTGAAGTTAGAGGAATATGGAGGCTGCCATATTTATTTCCTTAAACTATACCAATTGCCTGGCAGTCCTGCTGATCTTTCTGGTCAGTAGTGTCTGAATCACACAGCTGAAACAATCATGCAACTAATCTAGTCGGACTTCAGTCAGAAACAAAATGCTCTGACTATTTCAAGAAACTGCAGTCAAACAAACACATACTGAACAAATAACAGGTCTGAAAAAGAGGAAAGGGGGGGGGGGGGGGAGGTTTTGATATGGAGAAGAGGGGTGAATTTAAATTTTTTAATGTTTCTTTCTTTTTTGCTTTTCCTCAAAGTGTTTGATCCCAGAAATGGAATCCCTGCAGTCCAGCCAGGCGACAAGCCGTTCCATACAGTGGAATATAGCAAAGACTTCCACAAATTTGGATCAACATTGCCAGTAGTGAATTTTAGGTGCGTATGAATGTTGTTTTATTAGTTGTTGATAGTGTAGGTGAGGCACTGAGCACTTTGGCCAGTAGGGGGCGTGTGACAATAAAATCATCAATATTCTACTATAGAGGATATCGCCGCTTTTAAAGGATACCCGAGGTGACATGTGACACGATGAGATAGAGATGTGTATGTACAGTGCCTAGTACACAAATAACTGTGCTGTGTTCCTTTTTTTCTTTCTCTGCCTGAAAGAGTTAAACATCAGGTATGTAAGTGGCAGTTCCTTCCTGTTTCAGTCAGGCCTGAGTTAGACTATAGTGTGACCCTCACTGATAAGAAATTACAACTATAAAATACTTTCCTAGCAGAAAATGGCTTCTGTGAGCAGAAAAGAGATAAAAAGGATCAATGGTTTGTAGATTTTAGCTTTAGCCCAGCAAAAATGATAAACCAGTAAAAACGTAAACAGTAGATTTAAATATAAAACAAAACTGTGGAATATCTTAACCACTTAAGGACTGGCTTATTTGTTAATGATCTGTGCAGTGCGGGCTCTTCAGCCCCCAGCACAAATCGTGTGGCAGGCAGGGCGATCAGACTTCCCCCCCCCTTTTTCCCCACTAGGGGAATGTCCTGCTGGGGGGGTCTGATCGCTGCCGGCTGTTTGTGTTTAGTGGGGGAGGGGCTCCTCAAAGCTCCCCTCCGCACCGCTATTCCCCCTCCCTCTCCTTCCCTCCCTCTCCTCACTGTGGGCGGCACAGGACGGCGATCCGTCCTGTACCGCCTCTGATAGGCTTCAGCCTATCAGACGGCAGCGATCCCTAGACAATCAGAGGCCGGGGATAGCCTATCTCCTTAACGGTGCTGCTGTGACAGCAGCGCTGTGCGACGTAAACACCGGGGATTTCTTCCCCGCGTGTTTACATTTCGCCTGCGAGCCACGATCGGAGGCTCGCAGGCTGTTCACTCCCTCCGTGAACTGACATGGAACGTCCGCTCGAACGGCCATTTCCATGGAGAATGAGCGGCCATTTCCATGGAGATACCACTGCGACCAGCCGCTGCCTATCGGCGTTGGCTGGTCGTTAAGTGGTTAAAAAGTCATTTTAGGCGATGGAGAATAGATACAATTGTTTATTTCATTTGTTTATTTTCATTTCGGGTGTCTCTTAAATGTAGGTGAGTAAAAATGGGTTTATATAAGGAGTCACATTTCACAACTCAATCAAGCATGCAATCCTCTTGATGTGAGGTATAGCACAACATTCTGTTATTTGTTTGTGGAGGAAAAAGCTACTTCCTGTTAGTCCCTCTCAAAAGGCAGGTCTTCCGTTCCGATGGTGCAACTAGTTTGTTTCATTATTGGTTGCTTCCATGAGAGGATGTCCATCCAATGTTAGCCTCCTCCCCATGCTCCTTCTTGAGGTGAAGCCATGGAATGGGACCTACTGGAGTGCCTTCATAGAGGAATGACTACTTCCTTGTTTTTTTATAAGTTAATTAACCACCAGTAGAGACAATGAAAATAAAGGAAAGGAGAGAAAAGGAACAGTAGAGGATAAACTGCAAAAAAATTAGGTATACTTCCAGAAGTCTCTGGACAGCAAGAGGTCCCATTCTCCTATATGTTGTCAATTGACCAATGTTACATAAATTACCAAATCACAGTAACCCCGGAAAGGATAGTAAGCAAAACTCCACCCTTAATATCTTATATCTGTGGTGTGAAGTGGCAGAAAAGGTTAATGACCAATATCAGGAAGTTATCCATAGATTACTTAATCGACCACAAACTGACTAGGATATGCCTGGTTTTGGACGTTACTAATAGAACACAAAATAACTGACTCCTGCTTACATCAGTAGCTAACAATAAGGCCTTAAAGTGAACCAGAACTCAGAGCTTCCTCTCTGCTTTAACACATAAGCAACAGCATAGTAATATTTAAAGAAAAAAACATTTCTTTGTCACAGTTTACAGAACTCCTGCAATAAATCTGAAGTGTGTCTACTTCCTGGTTTCATGGAAGCAGAGAAAGGGTTAACCTCCCATGTCTACATATTAGCTTTGTCTGCCAAGACTGCCAAATTCCTGAGCTGACACAGCTGAGAGCTCAAATTACACGTGTGATTTCTTAAAGGGAGCCTTAAATGAGAGTGATATGGATGTTTTCTTTTAAACAATACCAGTTGCCTGGCAGTCCAGCTGATCTCTGTGACTGCAGTAGTGGCTGAATCACAGACCTGAAACAAGAATGCAGCTAATCCAGTCTGACTTCAGTCAGAGCACCTGATCTGCATGCTTGTTGAGGTGCCGTGGCTGAAAGTATTAGAGACACAGGATCAGCAGGAGAGTCAGGCACCTGGTATTATTTAAAAAGGAAAAATTAATATCCTTCTCAGTTTAGGTTCCTTTTAAAGATGAGTGGGGATTAGACAGGCTCTTCTCTAAACATTCACATGGTGCATTTCTCTCTGTTTCCTTGTGTCCTGTGCAAGAGTTCAGGTCCATTTTAAGTACATACCCATGCTCAATTTCTGTAGTCCTTGGACCACTATTGTGAAAAATTGTAAAATTTCAAATACCTGTAAACACATGCAAATAAGAATTAAGCTACTTACAGAGTAAAATTATCTATAAATTACTTTTCTCCCACGTTGCTGTCACTTGCAGTAGGTAGTAGTGTTGGGCGAACACCTAGATGTTCGGGTTCGCGAACGTTCGCCGAACATGGCCGCGATGTTCGGGTGTTCGCGCCGAACTCCGAACATAATGGAAGTCAATGGGGACCCGAACTTTCGTGCTTTGTAAAGCTTCCTTACATGCTACATACCCCAAATTAGCAGGGTATGTGCACCTTGGGAGTGGGTACAAGAGGAAAAAAAAATATTTGAAAAAGAGCTTATAGTTTTTGAGAAAATTGATTGTAAAGTTTCAAAGGAAAAACTGTATTTTAAATGTGGAAAATGTCATGTTTCTTTGCACAGGTAACATGCTTTTTTTCACCATGCAGTCATAAATGTAATACAGAGAAGAGGTTCCACGAAAAGGGATCGGTAACGCTAACCCAGCACCAGCAGCAGCACACGTGATGATACAGGAGGAGGCGCAGGAGGAGAAGGCCACGCTTTGAGACACAACAACCCAGGCCTTGCATGAGGACAAGAAGCGTGCGGATAGCATGCTTTGTACCGCCATGCAGTCATAAATGTAATAAAGATAAGTGGTTCAATAAACAGGGACCACGCGGCAACGCTAACCCAGCAGCAGCAGACGTGATGGAACAGGAGGAGGCGCAGGAGGAGAAGGCCACGCTTTGTGAGACACAACAACCCAGGCCTTGCATGAGGACAAGAAGCGTGCGGATAGCATGCTTTGTACCGCCATGCAGTCATAAATGTAATAAAGATAAGTGGTTCAATAAACAGGGACCACGCGGCAACGCTAACCCAGCAGCAGCAGACGTGATGGAACAGGAGGAGGCGCAGGAGGAGAAGGCCACACTTTGTGAGACACAATAACCCAGGCCTTGCATGAGGACAAGAAGCGTGCGGATAGCATGCTTTGTACCGCCATGCAGTCATAAATGTAATAAAGATAAGTGGTTCAATAAACAGGGACCACGCAGCAACGCTAACCCAGCAGCAGCAGACGTGATGGAACAGGAGGAGGCGCAGGAGGAGAAGGCCACGCTTTGTGAGACACAACAACCCCGGCCTTGCATGAGGACAAGAAGCGTGCGGATAGCATGCTTTGTACCGCCATGCAGTCATAAATGTAATAAAGATAAGTGGTTCAATAAACAGGGACCACGCGGCAACGCTAACCCAGCAGCAGCAGACGTGATGGAACAGGAGGAGGCGCAGGAGGAGAAGGCCATGCTTTTTGAGACACAACAACCCAGGCCTTGCATGAGGACAAAAAGCGTGCGGATATAGCAGCAATGCTTTTTGCCGCCATGTAGTCATAAATGTAATACAGATGAGAGGTTTAATAAACAGGGACCGGAAACGCTACACCATCCCAGATGTTCATTGGTCATGTTACTTGGTTTGGGTCCTGGAGTGTTGCGTAGTCATTTCCAATCCAGGATTGATTCATTTTAATTTGAGTCAGACGGTCTGCATTTTCTGTGGAGAGGCGGATACGCCGATCTGTGACGATGCCTCCGGCAGCACTGAAACAGCGTTCCGACATAACGCTGGCTGCCGGGCAAGCCAGCACCTCTATTGCGTACATTGCCAGTTCGTGCCAGGTGTCTAGCTTCGATACCCAATAGTTGAAGGGTGCAGATGGATTGTTCGACACAGCTACGTCATCTGACATGTAGTCCTTGACCATCTTCTCCAGGCGATCGGTGTTGGAGGTGGATCTGCACGCTTGCTGTTCAGTGGGCTGCTGCTGCATGGGTGTCAGAAAATTTTCCCACTCCAAGGACACTGCCGATACCATTCCCTTTTGGGCACTAGCTGCGGCTTGCGTTGTTTGCTGCCCTCCTGGTCGCCCTGGGTTTGCGGAAGTCAGTCTGTCGGCGTACAACTGGCTAGAGGAGGGGGAGAATGTCAATCTCCTCTCTAAAGTCTCCACAAGGGCCTGCTGGTATTCTTCCATTTTGACCTGTCTGACTCTTTCTTCAAGCAGTTTTGGAACATTGTGTTTGTACCGTGGATCCAGAAGGGTATAAACCCAGTAATTGGTGTTGTCCAGAATGCGCACAATGCGTGGGTCACGTTCAATGCAGTCTAGCATGAATTGAGCCATGTGTGCCAGAGTCCTACCAGAATCCTCATCATCCTCTTGTAAAAGTTGTGATAGTTGTTGTGATGCATCATAGTCGTCACCTTCCTCCTGGTCTGCTTCTGCTGACCATTCGCGCTGAATTGTGGAAGTCCAATGTGCACCGCTCTGGCCCTCGTCAGTGGTGGCATGAAATTCCTGCTCCAACTCCAGCTGTTCCTCCTCCTCTTCTTCGTCATAGCTGCTGGGGCCAGCGTTCCCTGAGGCGGATGGCCGGATGTTGGTACCATCACGCTGATCGTTTTCTCCTTCAGATTCCCCCAGTTGCATCATGACAGCTGTTTCCTTGATTTTCAACATTGACCTCTTCAGTAAACACAGCAGTGGTATGGTAATGCTGACTGAAGAGTTGTCACTGCTCACAAGCAACGTGGATTGCTCAAAATTTTGGAGGACTTGGTAGAGGTCCAACATGTTGGCCCAATCGGATCCACAGAAGCTTGGCAGCTGTCCGGATGCGCCTCGGTACTGCGCCGTCATGTACTGGACCACTGCACTCTTCTGCTCGCAAAAGCGGGCTAGCATGTGCAGCGTAGAATTCCAGCGCGTAGGGACATCACACAGCAAGCGATGGTGGTGGAGATTGAAGCGCTCCTGCATCTTGGCGACTGGCGAGTGCCCGCGAAGCAGTACTGGAATTTCTACAATGTTTGGCCACTTGTCGCACGTTCAACAGAAGATCGGCCACGCCTGGGTATGTCCTCAGGAACCGCTGAACTACTAGGTTCATCACGTGCGCCAGGCAAGAGATGTGTGTCAGCTTAGCCAACCTTAAAGCGCGAATGAGATTACTCCCATTATCACACACAACCATGCCCGGTTTCAGGTCCAGCGGTGCCAGCCACAAATCCGTCTGTTCCTTTATTCCCCTCCAAATTTCCTCCCCTGTGTGCTGCTTTTCCCCAAGGCAGATCAGCTTCAGCAACGCTTGCTGACGCATGCCAACAGCTGTGCTGCACTGCTTCCACGATCCTACTGCTGCTGGGTTAGCGTTTCCGGATGAGGTACAGCTTTGAGATGCGTTGGAGGAGAAGGAGTCAGAGAGGTAGGTGCTGCTGTTGTTATCCAGTGGGAGGGACGGCGGTGCAGCTGTTTGCGGCGTGGGCAACACCCGCGCCGTAGCAGGTGAGGAATCGCTGCCAGGCTCCACAAGGTTCACCCAGTGCGCGGTAAGGGAGATGTATCGACCCTGGCCGAACGCACTCGTCCAGGTGTCAGTGGTGAGGTGAACCTTGCAGGCAACGGCATTCTTCAAGCTTCGGGTTATTTTGCTGACCACGTGCTCATGCAACTCAGGCACTGCAGAGCGCGCAAAGTGGTAGCGGCTGGGAACCACGTAACGTGGGATGGCCACTGACATCATGCCCTTGAAGCTGTTTGTCTCCACCACTCGATATGGCAGCATTTCGCAGGCCAGAAGCTTGGCTATGCTGGCTGTTACTGCCACGGCCCGGGGGTCATTTGCTGGCAATTTCCTCTTGCGCTCAAACATCTCCGACACAGACAACTGAACCGTAGCGCTGCACACGGAAGGGCTGTTGGTTGTTGTGTTTGATGAAGACTGGGAGACCTCAAGAGCACTACTCCGGAAAGTGACAGTGTCAGCGTCGTCTGATGTTTGTGAATGTTGTGAACCACGCAATGGCTGGGCTACTGCTGCTGCTGAGGCGGGTCTGGTGGTGAGTCTGGTGAACCCAAGGGAGGCAGTGTTGCTGGTACCCTGTCCTGCCGCGTTTGCCCACAGAGTGGGATGTTTGGATAGCATGTGGCGGCTCATGCTGGTGGTGGAGAGGTTGTTAATACTTTTCCCCCTGCTCAGGCGGGTCTTGCACACCTTGCAAATCGCCATGGTAACATCCTCAGTGCAGTCTTCAAAGAAAGCCCAGACTTTGGAGCACCTGCCTTGCTGGCGATTTCTGTTTGCTCCTCTTTGGCCTCTCACTTTAACTTCCACGCTTGTGGTGCCTGAAATTGCGCGCCGCCTACCTTGTGGCACAAGGCGAACTCATGCAGCAGTGGGTTCTTCAACAGACTCATCTGTGCTGCTGCTACGACGGCGATGTTCTCGTTCACAAACAAAATCTGGGTCTCTGTCCACATTGTCCATACCCTCCTCTTCCATCTCCTGAAACTCGTCATATGTCATTGTGGGGGGCCGCCGCCGTGGAGTAGAGCTCCCCAGAACAACCTCTGCGCAGCTCACTCCAACGTCGTCTTCCAGATCTTGTCGGCCGACCTCCTGCAATTGCAACCCCTCCTGCCCAACTTGCTCTGGGATTTGGGTTTCCGAGTCCTTCTCGGACTCGCCTTGTATTTCAGTGCGCGGTGCATTTCCCACAGTTAATGGTTGTGAATCCAGGCACAACATTTCTGGCTGTTCCTCCATTGACCTTTGAAAGGTGGAAGTTTGTTGGGCTGGGAATAGCTCCTGCGAATACCCCATTGTGTCCTGAGGTAATTCATCGGACTGGTTATCTGGCAGTTGTGTGCGTGGTGTCGCTGCCGGTTGTGTCAGCTTTGTGCCCACTGGCTCCTTGTAACTGGCTGAGGACTCGGACCTCGTGCGTGATGTGCTGGTGCTGCTTAACCCACTGCTGGACGCTTGAGAGGTCATCCAAGTAATTATCTGGTCCTGTTCTTTTGGATTTGTGAGGGTTGTTGTCCTGGACAACATGGGCGGTATTGAGTGGGTTTTCTTGGGTGCTCCCCTGTGGCCTGTACATGAACCATCAGGGGAAACACCTCTTCCCTTGCCCCTCCCTCTTTCACCGGATTTCTTCCTCATTTCACTTATCCTTACAGTACACGCTGACTGGCAGCAGTACAGTGGCAGTACAGAAATGCTATACAGTACCACTATTCCCAGCAGCGACACAGAGCACGATGCTATACAGTGGCGGGTGAGCGGTGTACCACTATTCCCAGCAGCGACACAGAGCACAATGCTATACAGTGGCGGGTGAGCGGTGTACCACTATTCCCAGCAGCGACACAGAGCACAATGCTATACAGTGGCGGGTGAGCGGTGTACTACTATTCCCAGCAGACACAGAGTGGCAGTAAACAGAATGCTATATAGTGTGGCTGAGCGAGGTACACAGAGTGGCAGTAAACAGAATGCTATATAGTGTGGCTGAGCGAGCGGTGTACTACTATTCCCAGCAGACACAGAACAGTAAACAGAATGCTTTATAGTGTGGCTGAGCGAGGTACACAGAGTGGCAGTAGACAGAATGCTGAGCGAGCGGTGTACTACTATTCCCAGCAGCGACACAATGACTGGGGGGACCCTGGCTAGCGTGGCTGGAGCGCGAACTACCCTGCCTGCCTACCCAAAGCTAAACCCACAGACAAATGGCGGAAATATGACGTGGTTCGGGTATTTATTTACCCGAACCACGTGACAGTTCGGCCAATCAGAGCGCGTTCGGGTCCGAACCACGTGACCCGTTCGGCCAATCACAGCGCTAGCCGAACGTTCGGGGAACGTTCGGCCATGCGCTCTTAGTTCGCCATGTGGCCGAACGGTTTGGCCGAACACCATCAGGTGTTCGGCCGAACTCGAACATCACCCGAACAGGGTGATGTTCTGCAGAACTCAAACAGTGGCGAACACTGTTTGCCCAACACTAGTAGGTAGTAGAAATCCAATGGAACCGATAGTTTTTTGACTAGTCTATCTCTTCATGGGGGGATCTCAGTATTTTATTTATTATTTACAAAAGTACTCCCTGGAAAGGATCTATACAAAGATGCAGCCGCCCCTCCTAACTGTTTACACAGGCAGTTGTACTGAGCAACTGCAGTTCACTGAATGCTTTAGGAAATAAAGAAAACCCTGAGAATCCCCCATGAGGAGATGGGCTAGCCAAAGACCTGTCAGTTCTCTCAGATTTCTGCTACATACTGTAAGTGACAGGAACATAGGAGAAAATTTTATAGCACATTTTACTCTGGGGAGAAATGTGTTTTTTAATTATGTGTTTTCGTGTATTTAAAATTTTACAATTTTTTTTGTGATGGTGGTCCTTTAATAATCCTTAATTGATTTCTGAAGACAACAGTATTAGGAATGAACACTGTACAGATACGCTGTGTGACTATAGCTGGGCAGCAAGTGCCATTCTGTGGAGAAGATGGGAGAGCCGACAGGTGATGATGGTATGTGGGCTGAAAAATTCCAATGTGCTTGTTATTTAGGCTACGTTTCGACTAGCTGCCAGCACTTCCTGTTGTGCGAGTACGCAGGCGATCCCGGGAAGCCGTACCATGCACTGCTATGGGATTCGCTGCCACTTTCGCAGAAACTTGCTGCAATGTCGCCTGAATGGCTATGGCAAGCGATTCAGACGGCTGCTGCATTATCCCCTATAGGAGAGTTTCCCCGCGCGATTTGTCTACGGGGAAACTGCGGTTACGTCCAGATTTCCGCACTAGTGGAAACAGGCCCTTAGTGATCATGGCAGGTCGCTAAACGATAACATAGGGTAGCTGAAAACGCATGAGATTCTCTGCTAAGGATTATCCAGCATGAATACAAGGCTTAAGAGCTGAGAAGGGATAACAGCTACAGAGAGGAAGAAAGGGAAAGATAAATCCAGCAGATCAAAGAAGCTGTTTATGTCGTTCTCTATAAAGCTAATCTGAATGGTAGATTATAATAGGGCTAATCCACTGGCAATCTGAGCACTGGTATGCTGGGAATACATGGTACAAACCGGTTTGTACCGCTCGATTGAGCCATTAGATGGCTCGATTGATATTTTCCGCCATGTCCGATCACCCGCCGTGCTCGATACCGCAGGCGGGACATCGATCCGGCGGCATAATCTAGCGCAGGCATGGGCAAACTTGGCCCAATGCGTTGTGGGACTTGTAGTTCCGTAACAGCTGGAGGGTCGAGTTTGCCCATGCCTGATCTAGCGGTACAAACGTACCGTGTATTCCCGGCATTAAATATAACCAAATCTCTCAAGGCAGGACAGGGTGTCTCAGTGGCGTAGCTAGAGACTATGGGGCCCCATAGCAAAGTTTTTACACGGCCATCAGATCTTGGCACTCTTGAGCAATGCTACCTGCCCCTACCCTGCTTGTTCATGTCCAATACAAGTGCCTTTAAAATATGGTCACAAGCATGGACGCCAGAATTCACCTTCCGGGTGTGGTGTTATCTACAACCAAGAAGGACCAACTAGGAATGCGACCATCCAGTTCCAGTAGGACCAGTGGCGTAGCTAAGGAGCTGTGGGCCCTGATGCAAGTTTCACAATGGGGGCCCCCCAAGCTTTCTATACATAACAATTAATACGGAGCACCAAAACTTGCCAATGGCAACTACAGTGTCAGAGGTGCAAGAAGGGGATGGGGAGCAGTTTGTTAATGATTACCACTATTCAAAGTATCTATAGAAGTGATTATTATGAGCACAGGACCAATAGAGAGCTAATACTGTAGTTGAGGGAGGGCCCTCCAGGGCCCTTCTGGCCCAAGGGCCCTGATGCAGTCGCTACCTCTGCAACCCCTATTGATACGTCCCTGAGTAGGACCTGGAATAGCGAGCGGGGGCGGTTATTTTCCCGTTGGCGATATACGGTGGTTGCAGGGACTACAACCCACCTTTGTGAGTATAAATACTCTTGTACTACAATCTAACATCTAATACCCCACAATACTGCACCATTTGGCTCCTGGTCTCTCCTTGGTATCCCCACAGTGACCACCTTTTCTACTTGGAAAGAGGGAGGGAAAGGGCAGGGGGGCAACGCACTCCGGGCACTGAGCATTTTAAAGCCTGGCCCATTACTGAACACCTGTGGGAGGACTGACTGCGCTACACTTTGACGGAATTGTTGGGGTAATGAGATGGTTGCATGCAGTATGTGTGCGCGCGTGTGTGTGTGTATGTATGTATGTGCGTGTGTGCGCGCGTGTGTGTGTGTATGTATGTATGTGCGTGTGTGCGCGCGTGTGTGTGTGTGGGGGGGGGGGGGTTGTCAGCCATCCTCACAATGTTTGCTTCAGGCAGCAAGACACCCATAACCGACCCTGCCTGTATCTCTTGTATCACTAAGCTGATGCCTCATGTCTATTCATCTATGTCTGGTAAATTGCTACTGTCAAGCCAGAGTGTACCAAAAGCAATTCCAGGTACAACACCTGTACACCTGTCGTACTTGGCCAATGGGTCTAATGTTGTTAACAATATTTACAATATCAGGCACCCTTTTTTCTGCTTTTTTCACCGTACTAAAGATAATTGCAATAGAGTCTAGGGTGGCGTCCTTTTTGTCCACTAGCCGCCAGTGCCCTTTTTTCCTGCTACCTGGACAATAAAGCTGATTCTGATGCCCCAAGAAGTTTTGAATCAGGATGATACCATCTGATGCCCCAACAGTACTTTTCATTAATAAAACTTCCTATTGCTTGGGAAACTGAAATTGCTAGTGTATATTAAGACATTAATCATAATAACTGGGAAACATTTGGTTAAAGGGTCAAAATAAAAAAGCTGGTTATAAGAAATGATTCGGAGTTTGTCCTTTGGAAGGCCGGTCGGAAATACCAATTTTCACTTCTGCGGAAAATTCGCTTTCCAGCATTGCTGATTACCGCTGACGCTCCTGCTTTCCGCTACCGATTTCTGCATGCAGCTTCGCTTGACATATACAAGTCAATGGGCCTGTTTCCATTACAGGCGAAACTCGCTTACCTCCAAAGGCGAAAAAAAACCGACCACTTCTTTCAGAATTTTCTGCTCGATTTAAGCCGTTTTGCGTTAACGCGGATGCATTTTCGCATACGCGTTTACACATGCGAAAGTCAATAGCAATGAATGGTGACAGTAAAATATTGGTCCAATGCTTCCGAGTTCTGTGACAGGGCTGCGATAAATTCTGATTTGTGATAATCATTATTATTTCCCTTTTCCGATTTCGGAAATGCGCAAATTTCACTTCTGCGGATTCCATATGAGTCAGCTAAAACTAGTGCAATTCCAAATTCAAATGGAGAGAACTTCACAATACAACTCAAATTTGTGTTCTCAGTCGTTAGGGTTAAGCAAATAATTATCGTGGGCGGGCAGATGGGGAGCCGCAGCCTTCTGCATAGAAAAGACAGCCGCCTACACAATAGCCATCATATCTCATAACTCTGTGATTTTTTTTTTTTTTTTTCCTAGTTGCTCATTTCTTGCAAAAGACAGAAACAAACTATATTAAACGAGTTTCCGGTGGCTGCTTGCTCCCTCATTATGCAACATGCAGCTGTTCCTGAAGTAAATAAGCAGAGATTTTCTAGTATCAGCACTATATTCGTGCTCAGGAACTTCTTCTCGGCCAGGCCGCACTTTCAGCAAAACCGCAGCATTATTAGTGAAATGCTAACTGTGCAGAAGTCTAGTGCGAATAAAGTTTTGGGCAAATATCCATATGGACAGACAGGTAACTAATTGTATGCAAGTTAAAAAAAAAGCATAGAAGAATTCCTTCGGTGCTGTACTTTTTTGTAGATAAAACACTATTTTGCTAAAAACAGTTTATCTGCATATGGGACAGATACGTGCCAGTTTCTAGAGATGGGCAGGGCGGGGCAATGCCCGGGGCGCAGTGGCGGGGGGAGTGCACAGCAGAAGTTGTCACTCACCTCCCGGGATCCACTGTCTTTCCTTCTTCTTGCTTGTAGGCATACTGTATCATGGTAACAATGCCCCACTGCCACTGCGCCTCCCTCCCTCAACCCCCGCCAGTGCACTCCCCTCCCTTGCGCCCTCACCCACCCGCTCCTCTCAGGCTACCTAAATCAGAAGACTCCCTGGCTACGAAAGGGGGGGGGAGGGCTCTGGCTACAAAATGTGTGTGTGTGTGGGACGGGGGGGGGGGGGGTCTCTCTGGCTAACTAATGGAGGTTGGCTCTCTGGCTATCTAAATGGGGGGTTCACTGGCTACCTAATGGGGTATTCTCTGGCTATCTACCAGGGGTTCTCTGGCTGCCTAAATGGGAGGGGGGCCCTCTCTGGCTACCTCAATGAGGGCTCTTTGGCCACCCCAACAGGGTAGGCTCTCTGGCTACCTAAACGAGGGCTCTCTGGCTACTGGGGCGCACCTCTGGCCAGGCCCGGATTTACATCACAGGACAGATGTCCTGGCACACTAGACTTTGCCGTCCATGAACCTACAACCCCCCACGAACTGCACCACAAGTGTGCTGGCTGCTGGCCCAGCTGTCACCTCTCCCTTACTTCCCTTGCCCATCATAGCTACAGGTGTCCCTTAGCATTAGGTAGCTAGAGGTACCCTATGTATTAAGTAGCTAGTGTTGGTAACCCCTACTGAAGGGAGATCTTGTCAGTGGAATGCTGAGAGCTGGATGAGTAATCTCATTAAAGCGGATCCGAGATGAAAAACTAACTATAACAAGTAACTTGTCTATATATTTTATCTAAAGTTTAGATAGTTTACACAGCAAATCTAGCTGCAAACAGCTTTAATAGAAAATGATTATTTCTTCCTGTGATACAATGACAGCAGCCATGTTGTTTGAAAACATTACACAGAGGCAGGCTTATCTGCACCATCAGCACTCAGACTGTGAAAAAAACCTAATCCCCCCCTCCTCCCTCCTCCCCTCTGCCTCTGAAATCAATGGCTAGTAACACCTCCCCCTCCTCCTGCCCAGACTGAGCTCCCATGAGCCCTTGCTACTGCCAAGGCTCTCTGAAAACCTGTGGGCGTGGTTTATTTAGTTTATAGGGAATTAGAGTATTAAAACAAAAACAAAAACGTATTTGGCTTAATGAATGCCCTATAAACAATAGGAAAGGAACACCATTATGCAATGAGTAAAAGTTCACCTCAGATCCACTTTAACCTCTCCATAGGGAAGGAAGGAGGGAGGCACTCGGGGAGGGCAGTGAGCCGCCTTTCCATCATCAGGCGCCTGTAGGCACGTGCCTACAGTGCCTTATGCTAAATCCGGCCCTGCCTCCGGCTACTGGATCGCAAAAGTGTGCCAAATTCTATGGGGGAGGCATAATTGAGTAGTTTCTAGGCTCTAAGGCCTAGAAACTACCATAGATAGATAGATAGATAGATAGATAGATAGATAGATAGATAGATAGATAGATAGATTGATTGATTTAACATGTGACATGAGATATATATGTGAGATGACTGTCATCCAGTGTGATCTTTTGAGTCATTAATTCATCAGTGGGGGGGGCCCAGGATCTATGGGGGCTAGCTCCTCCTCCTTTTGCAGAGTAGCGCCGTGGAGCAATGTATTATTTATCTGCTGCAGTGCTACGTTCAGGTCTCTTCTTCCTGGCAGTCGCACGCTTTGCATACTGCCGCTCCTGGTGTTTGTCACGTGACCAGGAAATGCAGCATAAAGTGTGTGGCTTCCAGGAAGGAGAGAAGACCTGATGCAGCGCTAAAACAAGTAAATATTACACTACTACCTGTGCTACACTGCAAGGTGGGGACCGGAGAGTGGGAGGGAGATGTGTGTGATTGGCCAGGTGTGATGGGGGGGGGGGAGTTTCAAGGAGCCCAATGACTAAATGTTGCTCATGGGCTGGGGGGGGGGGGGGGGGGGGTGTTGTTATGCCACTGATCTCATGTCTGTGGAAGTAGCTGTTGCTCACTAGCAAATTACTTATGAGAGCAGGGTAATTGATGCTTCTTATGAAACCTGTATTGACTGTTGTGTCTTCTGTAGATAAGGAGCACTGGAAGACCTCCTGTTATTTCCTCACAAATATGTATTAGTGTGCCTTGAGGGTCCTGCAGTACTTAGATTGTGTCCCCACATCCAGCTATTCTGTAGCAAGAATGGCAACATATCCGCTGTCGCCCCCAAAAATCATGCAGGTCAGATTTGTACATTGTGAAAATGCAGCCGACAAACCCAGACATAATGGAAAGGGACATGTATGTTCAGCGAACACTGGCAATCCAGCGCAGGAGACTTGGGTGCAGCTGGCGCCACCATAGACCATAATAGGAATTACGGCTATAGCAGGCACAGGGAGTAACTTCAGTGCCGAGATTATTTCATTCCCCACCATCCATGGCGGCCTGGAGGGGGAATAGTATTTTTAACGCCGCCGGGAACTTGTGCAGAAGCAGGATAAGCCATATACCGGCTCTATCCTGCACCCAAGTCTCCCGGCGCCGATTCATCTTGTACTCTGTGTTCAGGTCCATGTTTTCCCATGAAATAGCATGGGTCAATTCTGAAAGTACCTTGATCCACTGATGCCTGCTCTGGGAAAAGTCTAGCAGTGGACCTACTATGAGTTCCTATACTAGTGTAAAAGCTGTACAGTATTCAGCCACTAAAGCCCGGTAAAGCCTGGTACACACTTACAATTTTGATTGAATTTTACCACCTCCATGTAGTATGAGATGTTACCTACACAATCTGCTTCATAGTATTCAAAATCTGTTGGCCCTCATACTACATGGAGGTGATACAATTGGCCAATTATTGGCCCATCAAAATTGAAGGTGTGTACCTGGCTTAATGGATTGACCAATGATTGGCCAAGTTTATCACTTACCTATACAATACTACACGGAGGTGGTAAAATTGGCCAATCAGACATCCAAACAAAATTGGATGTCTGTCCAAGGTATAAGACTGCTTGCTTATTCTGTGCAATATTGTATATGTTTTTTCTAACCCAGGAGTCAAAATCATGACCTCAGGCTTCACAGGCAGTGGCAGTACCTCTGGCCTTTTTCTGACTAATATTGTACATGTTTAATCAGATATAGCTGTCTCCTGACACCTTTTATTCTCTGTTACAGGGAATCCTTTCAAGTGAAAGCTGACACATTTATTCCCCTGGAGAAACTGCCCACTTCCCCGAGGTAAGGTGACCGACTGACTGGCGGAACTTAGACTAATCTATCTAACCTGTTCTGCTGGCCTATCGACTGCTCAGATGAAAATCTTTCAATCTACCCGCTTACTCAAAGAGCCAATGAAATGAGTTTTTTAGATTTTGTGCACTAATAAATGGTACGTGGCACAATTGTAATCTAACAAGGATAAAAAATTGAATCATCACACATCTGGTGCTTTGTGTAAATCAGGGCTTTTTCTGGCCATTTTTGTGCCCCAGGCGAGAGACACTTTTTTACACACATCCCCCCCCCCCATTTCCCATCATAGGAAAGATAATAGTCTATATCCATTAGTTTTGCCAACACCAATAACAAACTGATGTTATATACAGAAATTAAAAAGTCTATAAAAGTTAATGAAAACCACCTCACTAACCCAAACTCACTGGACCCCCATATAAAACACTTTCTATAATTGTTATGAGAGTTGTGTAGCTGTGTATTTCATAAAATATACTAGCTATGTACAGCCTGGGTCTTTACATATCCAACTATTGTCCTGGAGACCCAGAAGAGCTGCAACAATCTATACAGATCAAATTTTGAAACAATTACAACTTAATTAGCAGCTGCCATATCATTGTTATGTTGGCCATACCTCCTTTATTATGCTAATCAGCATGCACATTTAGATGTTTTCATTTACATTCTTACCTTTCTTAAAGAGGAACTCCAGCCTAAACAAACATACTGTCATTAAGTTACATTAGTTATGTTAATTAAAATAGATAGGTAATATAATCTCTTACCCACCCTGTTTTCAAAGAACAGGCAAATTTTTGATTTCATGATGGCAGCCATCTTTTTGGTTGAAAGGAGGTGACAGGGAGCATGAGACACAGTTCCAACTGTCCTGTGTGCTGATCACCCCTCCCAGTTGCTAGGCAACGTGAACAACAACATAGGAAATTGCATCATGCTTTGCACAGCATCAGGGAAAAAAAGCCCGGGCAGTTTTCTTTGATGGGTGGAGCTTAGCTAAAAATACAGCTAAAATTGATGCTTTGGCAAGAAAAACAAAGTTCTAATGCTGTGAAACTGTTAAAGAAACACTAAGCCTTTTCAGTTCTGCTGAGTAGATTTTTAGTCCGGAGGTTCACTTTAAAGGAATTACCAGTTGTCTATAAGAATTCCATAAAGTACACTGGCCTATATGGAATTCACTTTTTCTCCTGGGTTTTCTCCTAGGAGATATTTTCACACCTTGTCATAAAATGCCTTTAAGCCATCACCAGCAAGCAAGAAAAAAAAAAATTTGCATATGGGCCAATTTGCTAAGCTCTGGAGCCCCCTCCTGAGGGTGTCACCCCAGGCACTTGCCTGGTTTCCCTACGCCCAAAACAGCCCAGGACTGGGCCCATCCTGTCCTGCAAAATAAGAATGTTTTATGTATTTTCCTAATTCAAATAATAGCGTTTCTCTCATTCACAGTGTTCCATACAGAGTGAAGAATCTGAAGAACAGTTTGGATGAGGAAAGGAGAGTGGTGAAAGAGCTGAACTCCTGGCGACCGGCCCAGCGCTCCTTCCTGGCCGATGTACCTGGGAATGGGCACAGGATATACTCCGAATAATAAAACTCTGCTCTGTTTACTGGACACTGTTGGGGTTGTTGTGTTTCTTCAATTACAAGTCCAATTTTGCCTTCCTAAAATAGAAGGGGCTTGATTCACAAAGCGGTGCTAACTGTTAGCACGCCTGTGAAAACCCCCTTAGCACGTCTAAACAACCTTTTCGCGCATTAAACTTTACGCGCGCAAAACTTTACGCGCGTACTGCACAGAGCGCAGGGCGCACCGCGCGAAGTGCCCATTAAAGCCAATGGGAGTTAGCGCGCGATCTGATTGAGAAATCCGGTGCTAACCTACTTAGCACCCTGGTTAGCACGTCTAAAGACTTTAGACGTGCTAAGTAGGTTAGCACCGCTTTGTGAATCAAGCCCCAGGTATTTTGCAAGTATTCTGTTAACCCCGCGGTATCCAAACTTTTTAGACCAAGGACCATATTACCGTACTTCACATTGTTAAGGGGTTGAACTAGTGAAAATAAACATGGTGTTTCCTGATTGCCCCAGGTACACTATGCCTATTATACAGGTAGTCCCCAGTTAAAGCGGACCTGAACGCAGAACGTCCTCTCTGCTCTAAAAGATAGGCAACAGCATAATAACCTTTAAACAAAAAACATTTCTTTGTTACAGCTGATACAAATCCTAAAATAAATCTGCAGAGTTTCTACTTCCTGATTCATGGAAGCAGACACATTGTTTACAGCCTGTGCTTTCAAATGGGCTTATCTGCTATCTCTGATTATGGCAGTCATATGACACAAGGGAGAGATCAGATTACAATTTGTGATTAGTCACAGATGGGGGGAATTAGACAAGCTAAACTCTCTAAATACATACAGGGGGCATTTCTCTGTTTTGCTTTTGTCCTGTGCAAGAGTTCAGGTCAACTTTAATGAACAAGATAGGACTTTTGTTTTTTTTTGTTTTGTTTTTAAGATGAATTTGTGTCCCCTATGTGCCTCTTCCTGTCATCCCTCCTCTCTATACATCCTCTCTTTGCATCCTTCAGTCTTCCTGTGCCCCATCCACTCCCCGTGGGACTCCTCCTATACATCTGTGTCCTCTCCTCTCTGTGCTCTGCCTGTTACCTCCTCCAATCTTCCTATGCCCCCTCTTTGCCTCCTTCGCTCCCCCCGTGCACCCCCTGTGCCTCCTTGTGTCCCCCCCTGTGCCACTTTCTTTTCCATCTCTAAGAATTTACTTCTTCTGTCCCCCTGTGTGCCTCCTCCTCTCTGTGTGTCCCCTCTTTGCCTTCTCCTCTCCCCTGTCATACACTTACTTCACTTACCAGCTCCTCCTCCTCTGAGACTCATGCAGCAATGTTCCATAGTTCTATATTAGTTATGCAGGACTCCACTGGCCCTTTTTCTTTTGTAGTCCTATATTAATTACCATGGGACTACAGGAGAACGGAGGAGTTGGCAGAACAAACACAGGTTTGCTATTAATATTGATGCATGAGGCGCAGCAGCAAGGGCCTGCGGGCTGCATGCAAATAAAGAGCTTCTGGGGCCACAAGAAAAGGCTTGGCGTGCTGCATTTGGCCCCCGGGCCAGATTTTGGATATGCCTGTGTTTTCCTAACACAAATGAAATGAAGAAGCTTTCTGCTATCTGTGTTTACAATAGGTAGAGATAGGCTGAGCAGATTCCTGTTTTCCCTTTAAACAAAACAATGGCTCAGCAACTTCCATCTACAACTCTGTTGTTACTGCTGCTCTCTAGTTTAAAGGACACCCGAGGCGAAAATAAAATAATTAAAAATATACGATTGTATCTATCTTCCTTCTCCATAACTTTTATTGTTTTTGCTCAATGACACATTCATTGAAGTATAGTGCTGGGAACACACGGCTCGATTCTGAGCCATTTAGATGGCTCGATAGATCATTTCCGACATGTCCGATCTCCTGCCCAATCGTTTCACCGCTCGACTCTGCATTGAGGACAATGGACAAAGATAAGAAAAACGAGCAGAAGATAAAATAATCGCCTGCCGAATCGAGCGGGGAATTGATCGGGCCAGAGAATCGAGCGGCAAAATCGAGCCGTGTATGCCGAGCCTTACAGAGCTAAAATCTATGAACTGACCCTTTTTATCTTTTTCCTGCTCTCAGAAGTCATTTTCTGCTAGGAAAGTGTTTTGTAGTTGGAATTTCTTATCAGTGAGGGTCACACTGTAGTCACTTCCTGTCTGAGTCAGGACTGAGTACATACCTGATATTTAACTCTTTCAGGCAGAGAAATAAAAAAAGGAACACAGCCCAACCTATTTGTGTGCTAGACACTGTACATACACATGTCTATCTCATCATGTCACACGTCACCTCGGGTATCCTTTAATGGTCGGTATTACCCCTCCTTGATTGTGGCCTTATACACACATGCATGGCATGTCACCCTGGCAGGGGACGGGACCTCAACCTTCAGGCGACATTGCAGGACCAAGGATGTATAGACACAAGTGACGTGACGTCACACAGCGGGCAGTGTGTGTGGGGAGAAGAATGCCGTCGCCGGCTGAGCCTTCAGAGGCCATTATACACACACTAGATTGTTGCCTGAGGAGGTTGCTATTGGCCGAATCAGTTAAAGGGATACTGTAGGGGGGTCGGGGGAAAATGAGCTGAACTTACCCGGGGCTTCTAATGGTCCCCCGCAGACATCCTGTGTTGGCGCAGCCACTCACCGATGCTCTGGCCCCGCCTCCGGTTCACTTCTGGAATTTCTGACTTTAAAGTCAGAAAACCACTGCGCCTGCGTTGCCGTGTCCTCGATCCCGCTGATGTCATCAAGAGCGCACAGCGCAGGCCCAGTATGGTCTGTGTCTGCGCAGTACACTCCTGGTGACATCAGCGGGAGCGAGGACACGGGCGTGCAGGCGCAGTGGTTTTCTGACTTTAAAGTCAGAAATTCCAGAAGTGAACCGGAGGCGGGGCCGGAGCATCGGTGACTGGCTGCGGGGGCACAGGATGTCTGCAGGGGACCATTAGAAGCCCCGGGTAAGTTCAGCTCATTTTCCCCCGACCCCCCTACAGTATCCCTTTAAGTTTAGCATATGTACACAGCTTAAGCACGCTCAATAATAAAAGTAAAGTTTTTAGTATCCAATAAAAAAGTGGGATCGGAAATCAAAACATGTCAGTTTTGCGAGATTTCAGCAACTTTACTAGATTACAAGAGGGCGGGAAACTAAATTTAGTGTTTAATCTTTAATCCTACTTTGTTATTGTTAAAGACTTTACTAATTATTGAGCACGCTTCAGGAAGGGCCGGTTCTAGACTTTTTTCTGCCTGAGGCAAACTTGTAAGGAAGCCCCCCCACCCCCCCTTCATTGAAATGATCGCACAAGACCCGACAATTTGCACCGCACGTTATAGCTGCAGTGAGCCCCCCAAAAAACACCCTCAGTGTAATTAGGTAGCCAGTTATGCCCCCAGTGTTGGTAGCTAGGTACAGTTGCCCCCAGTATAGGTTAGCCAGGTACAGTTGCCCCCAGTATAGGTTGGCCAGGCACTCTCTTCACTTCATGTTTCTGCCTGGTGCTGCCCTCAGACTTCTGCCGCCTGAAGAAGTCGTCTCATTTGCATCATGGGCGGACCGGGCCTGACTTCAGGTTCTCTTTAATGGAAGTTGTTTTGATTGGTAAGGGCCCCTTCCCCACTTCCACGATCCGTGCAGCACAGGTGGCCATGGCAACACAAGGCACTGTGTTGCTATGCAATTCTCCACGATGATGTTGCAATCCCATTAATTTTTAATTTGCGCAAAAATGCATGCAACCTTACTCTGTGATCAGTGCTGCTCGCAAAATTCCGCATCCAATGTGGCATTTTCGATTTTAACCCCCTTGGCGTTTTGATTCTTTCCGAATTTTAGGGTCTAAAAGCAGTGCAATTTTTTCGCACCCTTTCCGACCCTAAAACCTGGAAGAAAATCCAGGGAGAACTGCAGCAGTTCTGCAATCACTCACCTCCCTGGTCCCAGCGCTGCAGTTATGCCTCCATCCTCCAGGTGGTGCTGCAACTCTAAAGTGAAATTGCCAGCTGTCGTCATGACAACAGCCGGCGATCTCACCAGGAGGAAGCAGAGCCCCGGAGGCGAGGAAGAAGAATGGCGGCCGACGTCGGAATCCCCGGGAGGTATGTAGAAACGCTCTCGCTGCGCACTATACTCTGCACAGACCTCCCGGCGGCTACCAGGAGCACAGGTCGGGATTACCGGCGCTATTAGCTGCAGTTTTCCACCCCGACCCTAGCTCACGATTACCGCCAAGGAGGTTATGAAAATTTTCACAAAAATACATTGTATTTTTGCAATATGGTAAAAATTTGTGAAATGTAAAAAATTGTTATTTTCACCATCACAATGCATAAAAAAAACATTATTTTACTGTGAAAGCGCAAAAAAAATGTTTATTTTAGCCTAAAAATTGACAAAAATTTGAAAATCTTAATAAAAATGATTTTTTTATGACATTTTCAGTTTCACTTGAAAGTCGAATGTAACATTATTTTTGAAAAAATAATGAAAAAAGAATATCTGCGTTTTCACTCATCACTGGTTGTGATTCTATGGTGATGCATGGATGGAAACATCATCAGAGATTGCAGTCTATGCACTTCAGAAGGCATACACTGTGCGGGTCTGAAAATGCGGTCAGCTGCGCAGAGATGGGGGACGAGGCCTAAGACCTGTATAAATGTAAACGTTTACGCACATAAAATAATGTGTGTTATTCCATGTATTGCAACATCACTCTAAGTAGAGTAGGGTTAGGTTAAGTTGTAGTAAAATATTGTTAATATATGCTGATATTTTATTTCGATAATTTACACTATTTACATTTTATAAACAAAGAATATCGGTAGATATTAACAATAATTTTATTAATGAAAATGGGTGCCCATCTTTCCTCATGCTCCTTTTTCATACACACATTTTTTTCTTTGAATGTTTTGAAATTTATTTTCTTAAAAACTACAAGGTTTATTTGATTTTTTTTTTTTTTTTTTTTTTTTTTTTTTTTTTTACTTGTTCCCACATAATCGGATGTTTGTAAGTCAGGGACAACCTGTATTGCAAAATTACAGATGCAGCATACAGAAATCATTGTGCCTGGCTTATTAATGCAAGTGCATGCATGAATATACGCATTACAGGGGCACTATGGCGAAAAATTTTAACATTTAAAATATGTGCAAACATAGACAAATAAGAAGTACGTTTTTTCCAGAGTAAAATGAGCCATAAATTACTTTTCTCCTACGTTGCTGTCACTTACAGTTGGTAGTAGAAATCTGACAGAAGCGACAGGTTTTGGACTAGTCCATCTCTTCATAGGGGATTCTTAGCAAGACTTTTATTCTTTAAAAAATATATTACCTAAAAAGGATTTGAACAATGATGCTGGCCAACTTCCCTGCTTGCTACAGAGCTTTTTGGCAGTTGGACGGAGCAACTGCCATTCACTTAGGGCCCGTTTCCACTAGCGCGAATCCGCATGCAGACAACGCATGCGGATTCACATAGGCAATACAAGTGGATGGGACTGTTTCCACTTGTCAGTTTTCATTTGCGTTTTTGTGTGCAGGATTTTTCTGCACGGTAGACCCTGCAGAATTCGCCTGCGTGTGGAATGCAGGCGAATCGCACGCAATGTATGTAATAGGGAAATCGCATGCGTTTTCCTCATGCGTTTTTTGCCGCGAATTCGCATGCGATTTCGCATAGGTACCCATGTTAATTCACACAGGCAGTGACATGGTTAAAATCGCATCACCCTAACCTATGCGAAATCGCGGCAAAAAACGCATGCAGGATCGCACCCGCATGCGATTTGCCTGCGGTGATTCGCCGGCGATTCTGCAACGCAATAGTGGAAACGGGCCCTTAGTGCTTTTGAAAATAAATAAATCCCTGAGAATGCCCTATGAAGAGCTCTTTTTACTTTGGAAAAAACGTACTTCTTACTTGTATATGTTTGTACATATTTTAAATTTTAAAATTTGTCGCCATAGTGCCCCTTTAAATAATGTGAGGCTGATGGGGCTTTAAAGAGACTCTGTAATAACATTTTGAGCCTTATTTCTTCTATCCTATAAGTTCCTATACCTGTTCTAATGTGCTCTGACATACTGCAGCCTTTTCTAGTTGCACTGTCTCTGGAATAAATCTTATCTTCTTTCCTCTGTCGGGTCTGTCGGGCTCAGGCTGGAAAGTGTGGAATGTGCAGCACTGCTTGTCATTGGCAGAAGCTTTACACACCCCCTCCAAGCTCTCCTCTCAGCCTATCACACTCTGGTTAGCAGCCATGTCTTTTGTTTGTAAACACTGCCTAAAACTGGCAATTACAAGCCAGGATTGCAGCAGGGAGTGGCAGAAACAGCACAGAGGGGCACAGGAGAAAATAATGAATAGAATGGTATGCTTTTTATTGTAAGAATTTTAGAGTACAGATTCTCTTTAAGTTAAACTGTCTTCAAGTCCTTTTTTTCCCCTTATTTTTGTTGTGATCCTAACACAAAGTGCACTTTAAGATAAAGTAGACGCAATAGCTTCCAGGCTCTCTGTTTCTCCTTCATTCCTGGTGCCTCTTCCTCCCTGCTCGATAAAACCTACTGTAATAAATAAGCATTGTGTGGTGGTGGGGGGGGGGGGGGGTGGGGGGGGTAGACAGACTACCAATTCAATTCCCATGTGATCACCACCCGGCCTCCTTAAGGGCATTGTAGTTTCATAAACCATCCTTGTGCTTCCTATAAACGTTTTCTCCACTCTGAGATCCTACAGAGAAGTGCCGGAGGTTACCTTCACATCTTATTACCAAAGCGCTCGGCTAAGCAATAATTACCTCTGATATAAATCTATCGCAGATATTTATTTTCTTGGACACAACTTCTATAATCTAGCTGTGCTCAGAAGGTGGGTTTAAGTGACTTCTGATATAGATTGCTAGATATGTTTCTTCCCTGTAAAATTTATATTTCAGCCTTGGGGAGGTGGTGGGGGGTAGGAGGAGGTCGCGCCAGGAGAGAATCCTTTCCGATTTTTTGTGTGCCAAGAGAACACTGATTCCATATTAGTCTTGGTGGTGGTTTTATTAAAGGTTATATGGAGCTTTGCCGGCAGTGCTTAACGACAGTCATGAAATCAGATTACTATGGAATTATGGCCAAGGAATGTAGTAATTTTATGTGCTTAAGCAAATAGCAGAACTGTTTGTTTTTAACTAAGTATATATTTGAATGTCAAGAGCCTCTCTGCAAATAATAGTTTCACAGAGGGGAGCGAAGATAAGAAGATTATTTCTGGAAGTCCAACAGAACAGAAGCTTTGCTTTCCTTGCTTTTAACTGATAAAGAGGAAGTCCACCTGACGTTGATAATAAAGGGAGTCATACATCTAGCGGCGATGGGCAGATTCGATCAAGAGACAAAACTCTCTCTGATCGAATCTGATTAGAGAGAGATCTGTCAGCTGCCCGTACACTGCAGGCCAATTCCCGATCGATGTCATGCTAAAATCAATCTGGAATCGACCTTGTGACGCCGCATCTGCCAGCTTGATGCTGTCCCCCCTAATATCCAATGTGTCCTCCACCCAGTGCAAAGTGTCTATGTCATCCGCTACCTATGGGCTCCATCCATGCACACGCCCCACGTGGTTGTGATGTCACATACACATGCCCACGTGTATGCCGTCAACCACGTGGGGCAGGTGTATGGATGGAGCCCAGAGCCAGTGGAGGACATGAACAGGTAATGTATACCGCACTGGGCACCAGGAGGGGGGCACGTTCATCAATCGCCCCGTTATTGCTCACCATTGCCGCTGCACACCCGATTCACCGTGATTGCCCGACATCTTGCAGCATGTCCGATCCATACATGGGACCGATTTTGGCCTGAAATTAGTCGCATTGTCGATCGAGTATGCTCTTGGCAGCACCGATTTTCATCCAGTTCTATAATAATTATCAAATCGAATGGTCGATCGGCCGCCAAGTCTATAGCTGTATGGCCACCTTTAGTGATGATACATTTATTCTACAGGATTCAATTATCCTCAAGCAGAATTCACATAGATGATGTGATCATCAGGTGATGATTTTGTAAGTCTGTGAATGGCTGGTTGCGATCATATGATCATGTTTCAGTTTGGTTCTTTGAGTAGGGACAAAGTCTCCACCCATCGCCACCTCTCCCCATTCATTTTGGATCTTCTTACCCCATGCCCAGGGATGGACCCATGAATTGTTATGGGTGGAAATAAATGGAGATTCTCTCCTAGTGGACGCCTCCATTTCTGATCTACACAGGAAGCATGAGCACATGATCGAGGCCAGCTATTCAATAACTTGCATATCAAACCGATAAGGTGCTTCTCCATGATTTTTTCTAATGGAGAATTTCTGTGCGATTGCTAATCACAAATCACCAATTTTCCTGAAATTTCTGAATGCAATTGATAATCTTATTAAGATATTGATCTGTGTTACTAGTTTGGCTGAGGGTTATAGGCAGTTGTTAAACACTCCCAAAAGGTAGTTTGAAGACTTCTTCTGCAATGTGCCCTCCTTGCATGGAAGTATGTCACAGCTAGTGGCGTAACAATAGACCCTGCAAGGGATACAGCCACAGGGGGGCCTGTAGGCTTAAAACTTATCTTAAACAAATATAAAACAATTATGAACTAACTTTAAATTTGATTAGTCAGATAATTTGGTCAGCGCATGGCATGCCAAGTGATTCTGACTATATGAATAATACACAGACAAGAGCGGTCAGGTATCAATAGCCAGAATGAGGTTTAATAGGAATAGCAGTGGTATTTATAAAGTTTCTCAAACTGCAAATTTGGAACATGCGCACAAGCTACAGTATATATCTTATAGATAAACATTTAAATCTATATAAAAAAGATATCTAAACCTTTGTTACAGGAAATAAATTGTTTGGCTGTGCTCCCAGAACATGTGGTGGGAAATAGGTGTGACAACGGATGTGAGCTTGTGGTTTAGGCTTCAAAAGACTGTATCTGCTCAGTGACATTTAATATCATGGCTAATTCTACTATCCCTCCCATCCACTCATATGAAGATACAAAAGTATATATAATTAATTTAGACTGGACAATAAAGTGTCCTTAGGCCTATGAAGCACCTTCTGCTAAGCCTCAATGCCGATTACCTTAACTAACAGTTTCAGCTAATAAAGCAGATATCATACTTTTTTATATATGTGTTTTAATATGTGTTTTAATATAGAGAGATACAGAATGGAGTTTTCTTGGAACAGTTGAATGTTGACAGGATGCATGGGCTGGTAGGGGCTTTTTTCTTAGGGTGTGTTACTATCAGATAGAGGCAAGAAGAGACATTGTGGTTTGTGTTACAGGAAAGAGCTTTTGCAAAATTACCTTTAATATTAAGACTTAGTATATGTCCTTATAAAATCTATGTTTATATGAAACTAATATAACTAATATGGACGCCTCTGAACAACATGGCGTCTGACCAGTTGCTAAGCACTGCAAAGCCTTATGATATGCCTTGCGGGTTACAGAACTAAGCAATTCCTAACACTATGTTTATATGAGTATATGCTCCTGTCTATCTTATTATATGATTATAAGTATCAGCAAGCAAAGGAATATATGTTAGATATACTAGGTTTAATAAATGAGTAATAAGGGTCCCAGGCCACTCCCACATTCCCCTCTTTCCAGTTATGCCAATAACTGGACATCCAATCAGACCTCTATAGGTGAACTTCTCGTTAGAACCCTGTAGGTCCTCCCTCTTTGCTAACAGTGAGATGCTCTTGAGCCCTAAGGGCTAAATACTGCACATAAATGTGGGTAGGAGTAGGTGTGGGTGATGTACACCTTTGAATACAGCACATGAGCAGTCTATATCCCAGGTAAATAAGTAAAATCAAAGCTATGATACACAGGATGAATGTCAGCAGCTTCCTAACCCATCCAGTTAACCATGAAAAATTAAAGAAGTCTGCCCAGGAGGTATCTACACCAGAGTTCTGAGGGTCCTACATCATAATGACAACTTGCTATTATCAATGATAGTTGATAGCAGGTCATAAGAACTAATTATTAATAAGAAAAGCAAACAGGGGCCCGGGAATATCCTCCTCCTGGTTTCTTCAGGCTCTAGGTAGCCGGTCTTCAAGGACTTTATAACTGATTCACCTCCTTTGTTCGTGGCCTGGCTACCACCTTTGCCGTTGATCTCCTCAACCTCTGTGATTGTTCGTGGCCTGGCTACCACCTTTGCCGTTGATCTCCTCAACCTCTGATTGGAACCTTCATTCTGCTCACATGGACCCAAGTGGGGGTCCCCTCCATCAGGACAGCTGTCCTCGTCACAGCCACAACCTTGGTGAGTGGCCCATAGGGGAAATGGTCAGACTTTCTCCCTCTGGTCAGGCTCTGTACCACTACGACTACTACCACATCTCCAGGACGGAACCCTTCGGTTGGATCCTGTGAACAAAAAGGAAAAGTGCGAGCAAACGTTTCTTTCAATTTGGCCAAAATTCACAATCATCTTTTTATGGTCCTATTCATCCTCTACACCACCCGAGCCTAACCAAGACACGGCGAATCTGATTCTCGACGATACTACGCGACATTCCGTTCATGTGACGTCGCTGCCGGCGAGTACACGGCTTTAGGGATTGTATAGAGGACGACATTTCCACCAGGTTCATTTTGAGATTATGTTCTAATACCCATGGTTCACGAGTAATATAATCTTCATTCTTACACATTCACATCCACATCAGGTTTACATTGCTAACACCCATCATCATACTCAGCATCATACACTCATACACAAACACAAAACTAATCCTGTGGAGTGATTCTAACATCTCTCCAGCATTCCCTCCCCTCTTTGCTCAAGTATTAAATTTTCCATGTTGATGCCTATATTAGACCAGATACGTAATAATTTTAGGTGATATTGGGGCCTATAGTTTTTCAGAACCCCCCAAAAATAACATAAGTGAAAAATAATGAAATCAAGTACCCCAAAAGAGTATGTATATATGTATGGAGATTTTGAAACTGCAGACAATCTACACCGCGATTGTCAACACAAAAAAACAAAAACAAAAAAACAGCAAAAAACGAAATAAGCTCAATTAAGCATCACTAATTCTGCAGCCTGTATCAATATTATATGTGGTAAATACATAAGGAAATGTGGTATGAGAAACACTAACAATATTTTAAAGGAAACTATGCTTCAGGGATGGGAATGGTTTATCATTATATATCACTACCTGACAGGGATGATTTTACTTCTAAACTGAAAAGATTTTTAACTAAACGCATAGAGCCTTATAGTAGACTCAAAATTCAGAAAAATTGGAATAATGTCCTAACTTGTAAGCAATACATGATATGTAATATTAACAGATAACAATGTGACCCAAAGGTACATGCGTTGCCCTAACGGTCTGCTGTAAGTGCATGCAGCAGGCTGCATACCCTGTACAGATATATGAGGTGCAGCCTCAATGTTTCTCCATCATTTTTCCATATGAATATGGCTTTCACGGTTTTACAACAATCTGTAAAATACAGGTACAGACAATATACAAAGTGATATATCCTCAGCAGTGGCATTTAGACATATTGATGTTACAATGGCTGTGTTTTATCAGTGTGGCTTGGAGGAGCAGTTCTTTTAATAACCTCTGGGTGGCGCAGAGGGGTTGTAGCAGCAAGGTGAGGCAATACACTGGTGGAGCAGGCCAGTAATTTTTTATAATCGTGGAGCATCAAAGTCAGACATGGTACAATTGCAAGACACATAGCATATCAACAATAAGGTAACAATGACTCTGTATTTTTGGGGTCTCTGCATGCCTTTCTGCTGGGATTTGTGACAGGATTTAACAAAAGAATACAGCCTAACAACCATGTTACAATATTCAAAAAGAAACCATTCATGGAGCACCATTGAGTAATAGTGTATGAATCATATACCTCCAAAGCATAAACTGCATCAGGTATATAAATTCTGTTCAAAAATGAACACTTCTACTGACTTAATTTACCTATCAACAAACACTGTGGCAAAACTGTACTTTAATCACACGCATTATAGGTCTGGGTGACAAATGCTACCTTATTAATAATAACTGACGAAGGGTTTCATTAACAGCTCTCAGATACGTATTTATATATGAAATATTTTGACAGTTAAATTGATTGATGCTCTATTATTTATTTATTTTTAATATACCAGTTGAGTATAAAAACATGTTACTCCAAGAAAGAATCTCTATAGAAAAATACAAATAATCGTATGAGATAAAAGGAAAATATCGGGAAAAAAAATATGCAAACCGACCACCGCCTCAGAATGATATCTATACTATTATTCCTGGATTCTATCAAAAAGTTTATCTCTAATACCTAGATTTAGCACAGAAACCTGCACATATTGTGGAAGGAATATTTAAAGAAACAGCAACAAGATATGGGTAGCAGTAACAAGATTTACCCTAAAAATTTAATTAGATATTTTACTCATTTTTTAAGGGCATCTCTTTCTAGGCATACCTTTCACGGGTTCTACTACTTTTAAATAGGATTTTAAGCTACAGTTGAATTTGTGGTTTTACAAAGGTTGCTGATCATTCAAACCTTGGCTAAATGTCAGAATAAATCTTATTACACTTTTAGGCCAGGCTCACAGTGCTCACTGATAAAGCGAGTTAGAACAACACGATCCATCACTGTGAACAAGTCCACAGAATAGTATAGGCACTAGGCTGTAAGTTGACATGCAGAATTTTTCTCAACTGTGCACTGTGAACCCGGCCCCAAACTCAATGACTAAATCTTCCTAATCTGTAAAATTTACATACCTCTGAACTTTCTACACCTATTTAATCAATCTTAAATAATCTGATACATTTTCTAACTCATTAGATAAGTAAAAACATTTGCAATACAGCTCAACTAATAGACAGTTTCACTTCTGATGTAAAAAACTCAGAGTCATCAGCGCTTAAAAAGGAGACACTCTGAATAAAAACCCTCACCTCAAACATAAGTCATAAAATATATTTGTACTCTGCCATTAGCAGAATAGCAATTAAATGTCACTCACTATTCTGGAAAGGAAAAAACTATCGCTAACTAGGCTGAAGCTCAAACCACTACGTAACAAGCTAAGTTTCACTTTCAAGTGACCACACGTCTCCCAGCCTGAGAAAGAATCTTCCCATCTATTACAGAGACTGCTGCCCAATAATAGTTAGAATTTAACCCTACCTAATGTAATACTGAAGACACAAACAACAGAGCTCTCTCATAGCCGGCCACAATCTCTCATACACAATACGTGATGCCCTTAAAGGACCAGACATACCATATTTTCATATGCCCACTCAACCTAATACTAATCCACATTCTCAGTAAACAATACAACAAACAAACATGCAACATGTTTTTTTTTCTAATGACATTTTCACTGACCTCAATCTTTTAACCAACAACAATCATTCAACCCACACACACTATGTACAAATCCAACATACAACTAATATTCATAGCCCATCCACATACATTCCTCATCCAATACCAACAATTACACACATATTCACAGGTGACTAGTTTTACATCGCTTCACAAACTTCAAAACTATCAACAAATATTTATATAACAAATCAATATACACATCTAATATACAGTTACTTTTCCTTGACATCATTACCATGGTACATTCTATTTACCTTCCCACTTACATTAATGAAGATTTATAATTATTTTTACTCCACTTCCGAGAAAAGATTTTTAGATACGAGACATTATATGACACAACACAAGAAACCCGACCAGACAAAATGGCAGTCCCAGTACAGGAGTCCAGTGTGACAGGATATCCATTTATGTAGCTACATTTTTCACACTGGTCACTGTCCCGCTCTAGACTGCACCGTCTGTCCAAGCCTCAAGGGTACCAACACATTAATTCTACTAACAGTATCTCTCTCGAAAATGCAGTAAACCCAACACTTATCGCTGCGCAGGAAATACTATGTTACATCTTTAAATAACAATTTCTTCTGTACAGATAACACTTTACAACAAATTTACAAATAAGGATTTTGAGTGCAATATTAATAAAGGGTTTTCCTATATTATTATCCCTTGGTGTTTGCCGCAATTTTTATTATGTTATGTTTTTCCTTGCCTTTTCCCCTCTTGGTTACTTTGGGAATGGGTTTATTTATTGGAGTTCCCGTGTCAGATGTGGATGGCAACCCAGGAGATTCTTTATTTAACTTGGGATCTTTTCCCGGAGTCAGGTGTGGTGTGTGTCTGCATACCTCAGCACTAGGCGGAGGGGAAAATATTTCTGCAACTTTCTGTCCATCTGGTCTACTTATCAGTCTATAATATACTTTTTCTGGGCTATTTTTTTATGTATCTGTGGGTAGAAATATATTATTATAATTATATATTATGGTAATTTCCAGAATTTTAAAGAACTGAGTAGTATGCAATTAAAGTGACCTGTATATTTGTCCTCTAAAAGGACCCCCTCTTTTGGAATCTAAACTTATCTTATGTATTTAGTGGCCATACACTATCCAGGTCAGTAAATGAGGTCTACCTTATACAGATCAGGAAACTGATTATTTCTATAGTCTATACTCTTTCTATAGTCGCAACCTGGGGACACTTATAAACTGACTCCGTTGGAAGTTAATATGAACTTCTTATATTTTGGGCGGGAATTTTAAACCAGCCGGGACACCCATATACTGAGATCATTAACCTAATTCTTTCTACTATATTTCAGAGGTTGTAATATCGGCACTCTGGTATTATTGAGGAAACGATTTCTAGTGACACTAAAATCAAGCCTAACCGTGGCCTTGATTTCAAATTCCCTCCGATGGACTTAACAGCTGAAATAGCATTAAGCCTGCTTCTTTGGGGTCCTTCTGACTGAACAAAAAAGAAAAGAGAAGAGCCTCTTTGGTCAAATACCAGAGTGTCGACTTGTCTAGTGCAAAAACAATATACAGCCGACCTGTCGTATCCTACCTAATACGACAGAGTTGAACGGCACGAAAACAGATTATCTTATTGACTTCTATGCGATAGATAAGATTCAAGCAAAGTAGAAAGAAGATTGTGACCAAATTATGTGACCAATCTCTATATTAAAACAAATGACAAACAAAGACTACTAAACTATTACATATACCCGTCCTATCTTTCAAGAACGGCCCACTCCTCACACCCGGGAGTGTCTCTTGTGGGGTGATCAAGCCCACTCTTTATTATAAACCCCGTCCACTTTAGTAGGAGGCCACTTTTCCAGTCAAATATGACTGACACTATATACAAAGTATTATACAAAATTTAGACAGACAGTACTGGGAAAGCGGCAGAAATGAGTTCCCTAAGTGCGGGAAAAATTCTGTACTTACCCAGAACTGGGCTGTGGGCCTTTCAGCTCTCCTCTGCACGATCCGAGTCACGGCACCAGCTGTAGGCTTAAAACTTATCTTAAACAAATATAAAACAATTATGAACTAACTTTAAATTTGATTAGTCAGATAATTTGGTCAGCGCATGGCATGCCAAGTGATTCTGACTATATGAATAATACACAGACAAGAGCGGTCAGGTATCAATAGCCAGAATGAGGTTTAATAGGAATAGCAGTGGTATTTATAAAGTTTCTCAAACTGCAAATTTGGAACATGCGCACAAGCTACAGTATATATCTTATAGATAAACATTTAAATCTATATAAAAAAGATATCTAAACCTTTGTTACAGGAAATAAATTGTTTGGCTGTGCTCCCAGAACATGTGGTGGGAAATAGGTGTGACAACGGATGTGAGCTTGTGGTTTAGGCTTCAAAAGACTGTATCTGCTCAGTGACATTTAATATCATGGCTAATTCTACTATCCCTCCCATCCACTCATATGAAGATACAAAAGTATATATAATTAATTTAGACTGGACAATAAAGTGTCCTTAGGCCTATGAAGCACCTTCTGCTAAGCCTCAATGCCGATTACCTTAACTAACAGTTTCAGCTAATAAAGCAGATATCATACTTTTTTATATATGTGTTTTAATATGTGTTTTAATATAGAGAGATACAGAATGGAGTTTTCTTGGAACAGTTGAATGTTGACAGGATGCATGGGCTGGTAGGGGCTTTTTTCTTAGGGTGTGTTACTATCAGATAGAGGCAAGAAGAGACATTGTGGTTTGTGTTACAGGAAAGAGCTTTTGCAAAATTACCTTTAATATTAAGACTTAGTATATGTCCTTATAAAATCTATGTTTATATGAAACTAATATAACTAATATGGACGCCTCTGAACAACATGGCGTCTGACCAGTTGCTAAGCACTGCAAAGCCTTATGATATGCCTTGCGGGTTACAGAACTAAGCAATTCCTAACACTATGTTTATATGAGTATATGCTCCTGTCTATCTTATTATATGATTATAAGTATCAGCAAGCAAAGGAATATATGTTAGATATACTAGGTTTAATAAATGAGTAATAAGGGTCCCAGGCCACTCCCACAGGGCCCAGAAGCCACAGAAGGGCCTGTCCTGAGAGACTGACAACTAAGGGCAAGGAGAGAAAAAACGTTCTGCTTTCTGCACAATCGTTCTAATGACTGTATCTGCTCAGCCACTGATAACGAATCATACAAAGTTTTGTAGACAAACATTTGTAGACAGGCCCTATTCAGTGTGCAGTGGGAGCGGGCCCCATCCAAAGTTTTGCAGGGGGCCCAGTGATTTCTAGTTATGCCCCTGGTCACAGCCTAGACCAGACTGTTTAGATATGCAGAGTTCTCCTCCCAAAGCCTTCTGGGAGCCCAGGTATTACTTGTACTGGCTTTGGAACCCTCAGTAAGCAAACATTCCGCAGAGATGCACCTTACAGGACTAATTATATCTCCACCTGTGATAAATTTCAGATTGTGAAACAGGGAGAGGGAAGATTGGGCAATCACCGAATAATTTATAAATGAATATTGTAAAAAAAAAGTAAGCAATTTTATTAATTACTTTTGTAAACTGCACCTCCTTTTTAAGACAGATAAGGTGAGATAGATCATGAGTTAAATCAGATAAGGAGAGGTAAATCGGGAGTTAATTCGAAATGTGAGATCATTTATGAAATACGTTTTTAAAAATTAGCCTGTAAAGGTCTAAAAAATGAAGCATCCATTGAGCTTTCTGGCTGGGGCACAAGATGGATGCCCTAAGGTGGTCAGATGTAAATTTGGCTCTCCGCTTTATTGTACTTGTTTCCTGGAGCTGTTTATAAATTCTCTTTTAAAATAAACTTTGCATTAAGCATATAAAAAAAACAGACAAGAGAAACTCATAAAACCGTCACTTTGTATATAATATCATTTAACAGAGAGGAAGATAATTGCAGAGTGTAGGCAGGAAGCAGCAGTGCCCATCACATCTATTCATCTGTATGTGCGCCATCTGTGCGTGAATCACTGTCCCGGCAGCCTGCTGGGGAGAAGAGACTATGATATAATAAATGGAGTTTCATTACGGAACGCTTAATACTGACACGGCTAGGAGACGGGATTGCCAACTACAAATGGGAGCCAGACACAGTGAGAAAGGAAGGCTAGTGATGGGGAAAAGAAAGACTGATAGAGCTCGCTGGGCAGATCATTCCACCCAGGCTGGGGTTGTGGTCAGAGTAGGCCGGCAGCAGCTCATGCTATGAGAGTGCTGAGAGCCTAGCCTGGGACAGACACATTGCACACCATTACTGTTCACATTAGGCCCCCGCCCTGCATTTCACTGCAGTGGAGCTCAGCAGACAAATGGACTCCTGCAATGGACTCATGCAGTAGGCATAACAATAGACCTTCTGATGCGGGGTGGCACAGGAGCTGGAGGGGGGTGGGGCACAGGAGCAAAGGGGCGGTCTGGTACAGACAGAGTGGCAGCCCCCTCCATACCTCCCAACTTTTGGTTTTGATGAGAAAGAGGGACACTTAAGCCATGCCCCTGCCACACCCCTGATCACACCCGTCACACCCCCAGTCATGCATACCATAAAGATTTCATAAGAAAAATATTTTGTTTTATAATTCAAACCACACTGGTCCTTTCTATCCTGGTTAATTTTCCTTCATATTAACATTGTAAAATTAGTAATATATCAATTTAAAGGATGGGAATAAAGTTTAGAGTCAATCAAACACATTTTATGTATGTATATATATATATATATATATATATATATATATATATATATACATAGAAAGAGGGACAAAGCCCTGAAAGAGGGACAAATGAGGAGGACAGAGGGACAGGGCTCCCAAAGAGGGACTGTCCCTCCAAAAGAGGGACAGTTGGGAGCTATGGCCCCCTCTAGTCCATCAGTTCCACAGTGTCTCTCCTGTCCCCTCCATTCTCCTGCTTTCAGCCCCAATAGTTGCTAAGTACTGCACATGTTCAGTCCTGACCCTGCGCCTTCTTGATCACAATCTAGTGGCCCAGAGCATTCTGCCCCTGTGTAGTCGGGCGAAGAATGCTCCCGACCACGGAAGCACGACAAAGGAAGCATGCATCCAGGGCAATAGTCCCTGACTGGCTCAGTCAGGGACTTTACTGGGGATTGCTGCCAGAGGCGTATCTACAGGGGTACAGGTATGGCATGTGCCATGGGCGCCCCTTCCTGGAGGCACTGCTCCAAAACATCTTTGGTGTTCTCCATACAGATTCTAGTTTTTGTCTAGGGGATATTCTTGCTGCCTGGTTACATATTTTAGGGGAACAAGCTGCCTGTCATTATGGGATACAGCATGTATAGGCTGAACTATGGCAATACTCCATTCTTAAAGACCATGCTGAACTTCAACTTGGACACAACCTATTCAAACATTTGGAGAATGTGCCCCCCCCCCTCCCCCCTTAGCGGTTTTCAGGTGCAGTTTTTCCTAGATACACCTCTAACTAGCTAGCAAGCAGCTACAGGAGAATGGAGGGAACTGGACAGGTAACAAGGAGGAGCTGACGTACTACAGGGTACTAGAAGAAGCCTCAATTAAGTAAAAATACTTTACCCCCGCTCATCTTCGGTAACTTTAATCTGCACTAAACAACATAAGTGCTTTCAGGTTTGGGCAGGGCCAGATTTACCATAAGGCACTGTAGGCTCGTGCCTACAGGCGCCCCGATGGAAAGGCGGCTCACTCCACGCCCTGAGCGCCTCTCTCCCTCCTTCCCTATACAGAGTCCCAAACAGAGCATAAATGAGAGGTTACGCACCTAGCTCTCAGCAGAATGCAGATCTCACTTCAGTTGGGGGCACCACTAGCTACTTAAAGGGGTTCTTTCGCGAAAAAAGTAGGCAGTTAAAAAATGTGACAGATGACAGGTTTAGGGCCAGTCCATCTTTTTAAGGGGGATTCTCAGGGCTTTTTTTGTTTTCAACAGCATTTCCTGAACAGCAGTTTAACTGCCAAAATAGTAAGATACCAGCCAGCCTCCCTACTCACTTGATCACTATTATGTCAGTTAGATTTTGCAACTGTTGTTCAGGAAATGCTGTTGAAAACAAAGAAAGCCCTGAGAATCCCCCTTAAATAGATGGACTGGCCCAAACTTTTTTCGCGAAAGAACCCCTTTAAAGGACACCTGTTGTGAGAAGAATATAGAGGCTTCCATATTTATTTCATTTTAACCAAATACCAGTTGCCTGGCAGCCCTGCTGGCCTATTTGGCTACAGTAATGTCTGAATAACACCAGAAACAAGCATGTAGATAATCTTATCAGATCTGACAATGTCAGAAACACCTGATCTGCTGCATGCTTGTTCAGGGGCTATGGCTATCAGTATTAGAGGCAGAGGATCAGCAGGGCTGCCAGGCAACTGATATTGCTTAAAAGGAAAGAAATATGGTAGCCTCCATAGCCCTCTTGCTACAGTTGTCCTTTAATACTGAGGGTACCTCTGGCTAACTAATTCTAAGGGACACCTGTAGCTACCTATGACGGGCAAGGGAAGTAAGGGAGAACTGACAGCTGGGCAAGCCAGCACACTTGTGGTGCAGTTCGGCGGGGGTTTGTAGGATCGTGGAGGGTGAAGTCTAAGATGCCAGGACATCTCATCTGTGCCTATAGACTCCTGTGATGTAAATCCAGGCCTGAGTTTGGGTGTTATTATCAACGTTGAGGAGAAACCCACTAGCCCATCTCTGATCAGCCTAGCAAAGCACTTCTACCCGAATGCCTTTATGTACAATAAACGTGTATCCCACAGCTCTACAGATTGCACAGATGGAACTATGAGAAGATGACGTGTCAGTCCAGAATGTTTCACATCAATGAGAATGAGCTCCAGTGGAGAACGTCTAGAGCTGTGGAACTCATTACAGTGGATGAGTGAGAGGCCTGCAGGCCATTCATATTTTATGCTCAAGGACCGGTCTACTCCAATAATGAGAATAATGAATGACTCTGTCCAATCAACCCAATTAAGACTCAGAGCACTGCCAATTATATAAACATTACTTACGCATGTAATGAAGAAATGATGAATTATTAATGCACCATCTCTGGCTTTATAAATTTATCCACCACCATGTCAATTAATGATTAATTATTCTTGAGCTAATCGTTCCACAGGCGTTCACACATGGCGACCAGCTGTGAAGCTACTCTGCGGTGTTAAAGGGGCAATGCTGATATTAAGTAGTGGTGGGTGGGCAGATAAAGAGGCACTGTAGTGACGTATGCAGTAAGTTATACAGGATGCCCACATCATTTTCCTGGTTTAAAGTGAACCTCCGGACTAAAAATCGGTCACTGCAACTGATTAAGTGCAGTGATTGGCCCAATGACGCTGCCGAGGTGCCGTCCACAAGACCATCGGCACCAGTTAGCAAAAGGAGCAGCAGGCAGCAGTGATTGGCCAGTCTGGTGCCAGCACCCTGCCTGATTTGTTGCGTGCCAAAGCTTCCCCTCTGGCCACTGAGATCTCTTGCCAGTGATGGGGTTTATATGGGGGATAGATATTACATATATATATATATATATATATATATATATATATATATATATATATATATATATATATATATACATACAGGGGTCTAGTCCTGCGTGAACGCGGGGGGGGGGGGGGGGGCCACGTCCACTCACTTTTTATGAAGAGTGGACGCCGTCTCCCCTAGCACCCTGGAGGGGAGCAGCGCAGTGGAGCATTGGGCAGAGCAGCGGGGAAGGGCGGACGATCCCCCCCCCCTTCCCTCACCTTGGGGCTCCTCTTCCTGGCTCTCCCCTACATAACAATTGCGGCGGTGGCTGGCGGCGGTGGCTGGCAGCGAGCATCAGTGGGCGCTGTTGACGCTGTGCGTGCCGCTGCTCTGGTCTTCACTAGACCAGACTAGCTGCACGCACAACGTCAACTCGCCGGAACACTGGAGGAGGTAAGTCCCGCCCACTGATGCTCGCTGCCAGTTACCGCCGCCAGCCACAGCCGCAATTGTTATGGAGGGGAGAGCCAGGAAGAGGAGCCCCAAGGTGAGGGAAGGGGGGGGGGGGAAACGTCCGCCCTTCCCCGCTGCTCTGCCCAATGCTCCTCTCCACTGCGCTGCTCCTCTCCAGCTGGGGGGACACCTAGCTACATATACTGGGGACACCTATGGACTGGCTATACTGGGGACACCTATACACCTGGCTACATATACTGAGCACATATAGTGGGGACACCTATGCACCTGGCTACATATACTGGGGACACCTATACACCTGGCTATACTGGGGACACCTATACACCTGGCAATACTGGGGACACCTATACACCTGGCTACATATACTGGGGACACCTATACACCTGGCTACATATACTGGGGCCACTATACACCTGGCTACATATACTGGGGACACCTGGCTATACTGGGGACACCTATACACCTGGCTATATATACTGGGGACACCTATACACCTGGATACATATACTGGGGACACCTATACACCTGGCTATACTGGGGACACCTATACACCTGGCTACATATACTGGGGACAACTATACACCTGGCTACATATACTGGGGACACCTATACACCTGGCTACATATACTGGGGACACCTATACACCTGGCTACATATACTGGGGACACCTATACACCTGGCTACATATACTGGGGCCACTATACACCTGGCTACATATACTGGGGACACCTGGCTATACTGGGGACACCTATAGACCTGGCTACCTATTCTGGGGACATCTATAGACCTGGCTACCTATTCTGGGCACATCTATACACCTGGCCACCTATTCTGGGAATATCTATACACCTGACCACCTATTCTGAGGACATCTATACACCTGGCTACCTATTCTGGTTACATCTCTACATCTGGCCACCTATTCTGGGGACAACTATACACATGGCTACTTATACTGGGGACACCTATAGACCTGGCTAGCTATACTGGGGGTACCTATTTTGGGGGAACTGCGGTCAGATCTGTATTTTTGGGGAACCGATGATGCCAGATTACGTGTATTTTGGGGAACCGCTGCCAGATTGTGTATGTTGGGGGACCACTGCTGCCAGATTACATGTATTTTGGGTGTTATGTGTATTTTGGGTAATCCACTACCAGGTTTCACGTATTTTGGGGAACTGCTTCCAGATTATGTGTATGTTGGGGGAACTGCTGCTGCCAGATTGTCTATTTTGGGGGAACCACTGCCATATTATCTGTATTTTGGAGGAATCTCTGCCAGATTATGTGTATTTTTGGTGAAATGCTGTCAGATTACATCTACTTTTTGGGGATACACTATGACAGATCTCAAACTTCCCCTGGCAGTAGGGCTGCACGATTTTAGGGAAAAATTGAAATTGCGATTTTTCTCTCAAAAATTGGGATTTCAATTTTTTTCTCGATTTTTTTCAAATCAAGCTTTAGCACTAAATTCACAATGCCCCCAGTATAGTTTAGCCAGTATAGTTTAGCCAGCCTCCAGTATAGTTGCCCCAGTATAGGTTATTTAGGTAGGTGCCTCCAGTATAGGTAGCGGCCAGCATAGTTGCCCCCAGTATAGGTTAGCTAGGTAGGTGCCTCAAGTATAGATAGCCAGTATAGTTGCCCCCAGTATAGGTTAACTAGGTAGGTGCCTCAAGTATAGGTAGCCAGTATAGTTGCCCCCAGTCTTTGTAGCCAATATAGTTGCTACTGGTTAAGGTTAGCTAGGTAGGTGCCGCCAATATTGCCCCATAGGTTAGCTAGGTAGGTGCCTCAAGTATATAGCCAGTATAGTTGCCACCAGTATAGGTTAGCTAGGTAGGTTCCTCAAGTATAGGTAGCCAGTATAGTTGCCCCCAGTATAGGTTAGCTAGCTAGGTTCCTCAAGTATAGGTAGCCAGTATAGTTGCCCCAGGTTAAAGTTAGCTAGGTAGGTGCCGCCAATATTGCCCCATAGGTTAGCTAGGTAGGTGGCTGCGACCAGTATAGGACCAGTATAGGTTGCCAGGCAGCATAGGAGTAGCAGCGGGGAAGAGCGGGCATAGTAACAACTTACCTTTCGGGATGAAACCGGCAGCTTCTATCTTCTTCCTTTTTCCTCTTCCAGCCGTCCATCACGTTAATATCAGCGCCCCCTGTGATGACTTCCGGTTTCGTCATCACAGGGGGCGCTGTAGTCAACGCGACTGACGACGCCTGGGAGAGGAAGTAGGAAGAAGAGGCTGGAAGTAGGAAGGCGAGTTGCGCTATAATTATACGCAGCGGGTAGCGGCGAGATGCGGAAAGAGATACGCGTCACAAAAAAAAAAAACGCCGCTTTCACGATTTTTTAATCGTCGTGCACCACATTGCGATTTCGATTTTAAAACGATTCATTGTGCAACCCTACCTGGCAGACTTTTTATACCACTGCTAAGGCCATGCATATTTGGCCTCACCCATGACCACGCCCACACTATGCTTAACCACGCCCGTTTTTTGGCACGCGGCGCAGAGGTTTTTAGGGTGAGTCCACTCATCTTGGTGGGGGCATCCTCCAAAGTTTGCTTCAGGCAGCAGCACGCCTACAACCGGCCCCGCCCCTTGGTGTGAGTTGGACGGAATATAATGTCCAGACAAGAATCCATAGAACTCTGATGGGATATGATGTATTCATGGCACTTTCTGCAGAAGGTTAATTTAGGTAAGTCTGCGAAGCATTGCGGCACAATTAATCATACCGTTCACATCTATTTTATATGATCATTTTTTATTTATTGGACGGCATAATAGGGCAACTGAACAGACCTTTTTTTTGCATTATGCTAATACTGCTGCATATATTACTATGTACGCAATGTGTTTATTAGATTCCCCTTCACTTTGTTTACAGACATGCAGCATATATATCAAGTAGAAATGATATAACCTAATTTGCCTTTCATGGTGCACATAATGAATGGCTGCTAGGCCTTCTCATATAGACATAAAATGTAGATGATGGTTCAGGGGTTACTAATCATAAACCGAGGCCTGACACGAGTATTACGTTCCACTTCACTGTATTTAATGTCAGAACCTGAACTCAGAACTTCCTCTCTGCTCTAAAAGATGAGCAAAAGCATAAAAACCTTTAAAGTAAAGCATTTCTTTGTTACAGCTGATACAAATCCTGCAATAAATCAGCAGTGTGTCTACTTTGTGCTTTCAGGGAGGCAGACATAGGGTTAACTACCTGTGTTTACAAATTCCGGAGCTGACACAGTTGAGAGATCAAATTAAACTTGTGATTAGTTACAGATGAGGTGGAAATAGACAGGTTAAACTCTCTAAATACATACAGGGTACATTTAACTATTTTCCTTCTGTCCTGTGCAAGAGTTCAGATCCACTTTAAAGTGAACCTAAAAAAAAAAAAGAGATGAACTCACCTGGGGCTTCCCTCAGCCCCCTGCAGCCGATCGGTGCCCTCGCAGCTCCGCTCCGATGCCTCTGCACCCGCCGGCGAGCACTTCCGGTTTGGCTGTCACCAGCCGACAGGCATGGGAAGGCGAGTGATTGTTCGCGTTCCCAGCCTGTATATCGCCCCCTATGCTGCTATTGTGGTCAGGAGGTCGCAATAGCAGCATAGGGGCGATATACAGGCTGGGAACGCGAACAATCACTCGCGTTCCCATGCCTGTCGGCCGGTGACGGAGAAACCGGAAGTGCTCGCCGGCGGGTGCAGAGGCATCGGAGCGGAGCTGCAAGGGCACCGATCGTCTGCAGGGGGCTGAGGGAAGCCCCAGGTGAGTTCATCTGTTTTTTTTTTTGTGTGACTTTAGGTTCTCTTTAAAGGACAACTGTAGGTATATGGAGGCTGCCTGCCATATTTATTTCCTTTTAATCAATACCTGGCAGCCCTGCTTATCTATTTCTCTGCAGTAGTATCTGAATAACACACCAGAAACAAGCATGCAGCTAGTCTTGTCAGATCTGACAGTAATGCCAGAAACACCTGATCTGCTGCATGCTTGTCCAGGGTCTATGGCAAAAAGTATAAGAGGCAAAGGATCAGCAGGATAGTCAGGCAACTAGTATCGTTTAAAAGGAAGTAAATATGGCTGCCTCCAAATATCTCTCACTGTCTCTCAACATATTATCATCCTCCTTACACAAGAAGAAATAATGTCCCATGAGAGTGTATTGATCCTACAGTAGTAATTACTTCAGACCAGTGAGTTGATCATACTTGTTTTTTTATTTACTTTTTTGCATGTGCCTTTTGGAGTTTTTTCCTCACGGTTGTTCACGGGTTGATCGCAGGACAACCATGGATCCGTGGTTAACAACAATTTTTGCCCAATTAGACATTTTTGTTAAATCTAAGGTCTAATTGGGCCAAAATATTGTATAGTGTATGGCCAGCTTAAGGGCTGGTTCAGACGGGCGTTTTTGTGGCGTTTAACGCAGCGTTTCAGACGCAGCGTTTTTTGGGATCTACTGCCATCCCATGCAAGTGAATGGGAGCGTTTAGAGCTGGCTTTTGCAGGCTTTCATGAAAGCCTGGCAGTAGATCCCAGCGTTGTGTCTAGTCTCAAAAGCAACATGCTGCTTTCAGAGGCAGTAAACACGAGGAAACAATAGCAGAGACCAGAACTGCTAGCCTTGAACGCTTTTCAAAAGCTTTCAAAAGCTAGCTTTTAAACGCTGGCGTTTAAACGCTGGCGTTTGAACGCAATGCCAAGCAAAAGCTCAGCAGACGCCCGTGTGAACCAGCCCTTAAGGGAATGTCCAAGCAAAATTAAAAAATGAGTTTCACTTACCTGGGGCTTCTACCAGCCCATGCAGTCATCCTGTGCCCTCGTAGTCACTCACTGCTGCTCCAGTCCCCCGCTGGCAGCTTTCCGACCTCGGAGGTCGGCGGGCCGCATTGCGTATGTTTTTACGCATTCCCATGAACACATACATTTTTACGCATTACTGGTTCAATGCGTAAAAATGTACGCATTGAACCAGTAACGCGTAAAAATGTATGCGTTAATGTTCTTGCACTAGCGGGAATGCGTAAAAACGTACGCAATGCGACCCACTGACCTCCGAGGTTGGAAAGCTGCCAGCGGGGGACTGAAGCAGCAGCGAGTGACTACGAGGGCACAGGATGGCTGCATGGGGCTGGTAGAGAAGCCCCAGGTAAGGGAAACTCATTTTTTTTATTTTGCTTGAACCTTCCCTTTAAAGGGAACCTGAAGTGAGAAGAATATGGAGACTGCCATATTTATGTCCTTTTAAACAATACCAGTTGCCTGGCAGCCCTGCTTGTCTATTTGGCTTCACTAGTGTCTCTGAATCATACCTAAAACAAGCATGCAGCTAATCTTGTCAGAACAAGCATGCAGCTAATTTTGTCAGATCTGACAATAATGTCAGAAACATCTGATCTGCTGCATGCTTGTTCAGGGTCTATGGCTAAAAGTACTAGACGCAGAGGATCAGCCAGATAGCCAGGCAACCGATATTGCTTAACCTCCCTGGCGGTAAGCCCGACCTGAGCACGGGCTGTGATCTCCATGTGCGCAGCGGTAAGCCCGTGCTCAGGTCGGGCTGTGAAGAATCTGCCTCCCGCACTTCTGAACTGGGTCCTGCGCGCGACCAGAGGGACCCAGGCTTCACCCCCCCCCAACCTTTTTTGCCAATTTTTCGCCGGGATCCCCAAGTCCCCTCTATTCTTCCGGGGACCCGGCGGCCAATCACTGCGTGGTGGCGGCGGGGGCGTCATGACGTCACGTGGCGGGGGCGGGGCTAATTCTTAAAGTGGACCTGAAGATGTTCAGGTCCAAATAACTGTAAAAAGAGGAAATCGCCCTGTGTATCTGTGTATATACAGTGGCTTGCAAAAGTATTCAGCCCCCTTGAAGTTTTCCACATTTTGTCACATTACTGCCACAAACATGAATCCATTTTATTGGAATTCCACGTGAAAGACCAATACAAAGTGGTGTACATGTGAGAAGTGTATCGAAAATCATACATGATTCCAAGCATTTTTTTTTACAAATAAATAACTGCAAGGTGGGGTGTGCATAATTATTCGCCTCCCCTGAGTCAATACTTTGTAGAACCACCTTTGGCTGCAATTACATCTGCCAGACTTTTAGGGTATGTCTCTACCAGCTTTGCACATCTAGAGACTGAAATCCTTGCACATTCTTCTTTACAAAACAGCTCCAGCTCAATCAGATTAGATGGACAGCGTTTGTGAACAGCAGTTTTCAGATCTTGCCACAGATTCTCGATTGGATTTAGATCTGGACTTTGACTGGGCCATTCTAACACATTGATATGTTTTGTTTTAAACCATTCCATTGTTGCCCTGGCTTTATGTTTAGGGTCGTTGTCCTGCTGGAAGGTGAACCTCCGCCCCAGTCTCAAGTCTTTTGCAGTCTCCAAGAGGTTTTCTTCCAAGTTTGCCCTGTATTTGGCTCTATCCATCTTCCCATCAACTCTGACCAGCGTCCCTGTCCCTGCTGAAGAGATGCAGCCCCGAGCATGATGCTGCCACCACCATATTTGACAGTGGGTATGGTGTATTCAGAGTGATGTGCAGTGTTAGTTTTCCGCCACACATAGCGTTTTGCATTTTGGCCAAAAAGTTCCATTTTGGTCTTATCTGACCAGAGCTACGGTGACCATACGTCTCGCTTTACCCGGGACGCGTCCCGCCTTCGGGGGGCGCTGTCCCAGGCTGCATGAGGTCCCGGGAAACGTCCCGCTTTTAGCAGCGGGACGTCCCGGCCTCGGGACTCTGGCCACCGTACAATGAACTAGCCGCAGCGTCTACTAGACGCTGCGCTAGTTCATTCCCCGCAGCCCCGCTCCAGCCTGCAATGTCCTCCTCCGGCAGGCAGAGGCAGAGCAGGGCTACGGGAAGATGGCGTCCGGAGGCGGAGCCCTGTATTGGAGACTATTTGTGTCTCCAGTACAGGCATCACCTCTAGCATAATGGTCTGCCCCAATAACCCGTCGCCGTCAGTTTGTTCAGGGGACGCTGTCTGCAAGGTTTATTAAAAAAAGACACACTGCACAGCAGAAACATATGCTATATTCCATCTAACTCTTATTGCCATATTGATTAATGCTGCTTCCAGAAATTGAGATACTCTAATAGTATTCCTTTAAGGTTCACTTTAAGCCTGCTTTAAATTTCTCAATAACTTGATCCCTGACCTGTCTGGTGTGTTCTTTGGACTTCACGGTGTTGTTGCTCCCAATATTCTCTTAGACAACCTCTGAGGCCCTCACAGAGCAGCTGTATTTGTACTGACATTAGATTACACTCAGGTGCACTATATTTAGTCATTAGCACTCATCAGGCAATGTCTATGAGCAACTGACTGCACTCAGATCAAAGGGGGCCGAATAATTATGCACACCCCACTTTGCAGTTATTTATTTGTAAAAAATGTTTGGAATCATGTATGATTTTCGTTCCACTTCTCACGTGTACACCACTTTGTATTGGTTTTTCACGTGGAATGCCAATAAAATTGATTCATGTTTGTGGCAGTAATGTGACAAAATGTGGAAAACTTCAAGGGGGCCGAATACTTTTGCAACCCACTGTATGTAAATGTTTGTATGTACATGTATATATAGATAGCGTTTAGACTCATTTGTCTCTAATCACAAGTTGTAATTTGATCTCTCCCCTGTGTCACCTGACTGCCATGGCAGAGATGGCAGAAAAGCTTATTTGAAAGCACAGGATGGTAACAATATAGCTATTTGGTTCCCAACTGCTTCTGAGCTAAGTGCTTCTGCCATACTGTTACCGATTTTTGCCCTGATTTTGACTACTTTCTGCCTGCCGCCTGCATCGACCTCTGCCCTGATTTTGAATACTCTCTTATTTGTACAGTTTCAAAATTCTTAAGTGTCTTTATAAATTTAATTAATGCACAAAATTTGTGTTCTAGTCTTTTATTTATATGCAGGATGTCTACCAGGCTTTTATTCTGTCATATTTTGGTACATTATGACTTATGAATTGGAGGCCGAAAATTCTAGAAAAAAATGTACCACTTTTGACCCCTAATTCCAGAATGCACCGCCAGGGAGGCTAAAGGATACCCGAGGTGACATGTGACATGAGATAGACGTGTATTTACAGTACCTAGCACACAGGGGCGTAACTAGATATCCCCGGGCCCCCCCTGCAAAAAAATTCCGGTTTACACAGGAAGTGACATAAAGCACTTACTGATGGGAGACCTCCGGGGCGAAGGAGGTATGTGACCCGCCTGCCGCCGCTGCTGACTGCCCGCTGTCACTAAAGATTGCAGGAGGGGAGCGCTAAGAGGAGAGCCCAAGGTGAGGGGGGGGGGAATGTCCCCCCTCCCCACCGATCTGCGGCCACGCTCTCCTCTTATGTTGCGACCCCTCCTGCTCCCCAAAAGTCCCTGAGCGGGCCCTAGGGGGGCCCCGGGCCCCCCTAGCGGGGGCAGGGGTCGCATTCCCTATTGTTACGTCGGTGCTATAACACCATTAACTATGCTGTGCCTGTGTTCCTTTTTTTCTTTCTCTGCCTGAAAGTATGTAAGTGGCTGACTCAGGTATGTAAGTGTCTGACTCAGTCCTGACTACAGTGTGACCCTCACTGATAAGAAATTCACACTATAAAACACTTTACTAGCAAAAAAAATGGCTTCTGAGAGCAGGAAAGAGATAAAAAGGGTCAATAGTTTATAGATTTTAGCTCTGGCATACTTCAATAAATGTGTCATTGAGCAAAAACAATAAAACAGTAAAAACTTAAAAAGTAGATTTAAACATAAAATAAAACTGTGGAATATCTTAAAAAGTCGTTTTAGGAGAAGGAAGATAGATACAATCGTTTATTTCATCAGTTTATTTTCGCCTGGGTGTCCTTTAAAAGGAATTAAATATGGCAGCCTCCATGTATCACTCGCTTCAGCAGGGGCGTAACAATAGCCCCTGCAAGGGATGCATCCGCAGGGAGGCCCTTAGTGGGGTAAGCTGGGGGGGCCCTGGCTCTGGGGCCCTTCAGGGCCATTTTTAGGGGAAGGAGGGGGCATGCTGTGGGAAGGGGGAGCAGCAGGCACAAACAGCAGCTGGAAGGGGGGCCCAACTCCCCTCCCCCTCACCTTGGGCTACCATCAGTGCTCCCCCTCCAGCAACGACAGCTGGGGGGCCCCATCCAAAGTTTTGCAGGGGGGCCCAGTGATTTCTAGTTACGCCCCTGCGCTTCAGGTTCCCTATAACCCCAAGTTACAGCAAGCTCTTATCGAAACAAAATCATTTCAAAGACGGTCACTGGTAATAAATTAACTATTCATGTATTCAGGCATGTATTACTGTATTAGCCAAAGTTAGTTTATCGGTGGTCAAGGAAGGCAGATTGTTTATACTTTAAGCCAGTAAGCCAGTCCAAAGTGTACATCCGTCTGAGCCAAGGCTCTCTTAGACAGACGTATTGTTATACGCGTATTGCAGTGTGTCTTCTGCGCAGTAATAAATCTATACTTTATTTCTCAGGAGACTGACTGGTCATATTTCACATCAGTACAGGCAATCTTTCTTTTATGTACATTGTGATTGTTTAAAGGAAACCTGTACTTAAAAAAAGGCCAGAGATTAATCCAGATGCTTCCCCCGTTTTTAACCCTTGCTGTAGTGGAAAGCAGGAAGGGACTTAAAGAGGAACACCAGTGAAAATAATGTAATAAAAAAAGTGATTCATTTTTACAATGATTATGTATAAATGATGTTGGTCGGTGTTTGCCTATTGTAAAATATTTCCTCTCCCTGAGTTACAGTCTGACATTTATTACATGGCGACATTTTTTACTGCTGGCAGGTGATGTCAGTGGAAGGAGATGCTGCTTGCTTTTTGGTAGTTGGAAACAGTTGTAAACAGCTATTTCCCACAATGCAATGAGGTTCATAGACAGGAAACTGTCAGGACCGTGAGGAGGGGTTTGACCACAATATCAGCCATACAGACCCCCCGATGATCCGTTTGAGAAAAGGTAAAGATTTCTCATGGGAAAGGTAGTATCAGCTAGTGATGGGGATGAAGTTCAATTCTTGGTTACAGTTTCTCTTTAAAGGGGAACTGAAGTAAGAGGTCTATGAAGGCTGCCATATTTATTTCCTTTTAATCAATACCAGTTGCCTGGCAGCACTGCTGGTCTATTTCTCTGCAGTAGTATCTGTATAACACCAGAAACAAGCATGCAGCTAGTCTTGTCAGATCTGACTTCAAAGTCTGAAACACCTGGTCTGCTGCATGCTTGTTCAGGGGCTATGGCTAATAGTATTAGAGGCAGAGGATCAGCAGGGCTGCCAGGCAACTGGTATTGCTTAAAAGGAAATAAACATGGCGGCCTCCATATTCCTTTTACTTCAGTTCACCTTTAAAGCGGACCTAGACCTAGAATGTCCTCTCTGCTCTAAAGGATAAGCAACAGCATAATAACCTTTAACCACTTGAGGACCATGGTGTTAACCCCCCCCCCCCCCCCCCCCCCAGTGACCAGGCCATTTTTTATTAAATGGCCACTGCAGCTTTAAGGCCAAGCTGCAGGGCCGCACAACTCAGCACACAAGTGATTCCCCCCCTCCTTTTCTCCCCACCACCAGAGCTCTCTGTTGGTGAGGTCTGATCGCTCCATACGGAAACAGTAAATTCGGGCGCCTGAGGCTAGTGGACAAATCGGGCGCCGCCATTCACTCCTATAATAAATATCGTTTAATGGGCGCCCGATAGGAAAAAAGGGCGCCGGAGAAAACTAACGTTTTAAAAGCGGCGCCCGGAGACTTAATGTTTTATTACTGTTTCTCATGATTACACATTATTTAATGATTTATACATTTTTAAATATTATTTTTAAACGAAAAGCAGTACAATATTTTTTCCCAAACATTATTTTTAAACGAAAAACAGTACTTTTTTTTTTTTTTTTTTACATTATTTTTAAACGAAAAAACCAACAGGGGGGTCTTAGGTTTAGGCACCAACAGGGGGGTCTTAGGTTTAGGCACCAACAGGGGGTTTTAGGTTTAGGCACCAACAGGGGGGTCTTAGGTTTAGGCACCAACAGGGGGGTCTTAGGTTTAGGCACCAACAGGGGGGTCTTAGGTTTAGGCACTAACAGGGGGGTCTAGGGGTTAGGGGTAGGTACAGGGAGGGTTACTTAGTAATTTTTTTTTTAAACGTTATTATACGTTTCACTATTTAAACGAAAGATTAACATTTTTACAATTGCCGATTTAATGCACATTATTTAATGAATTATAACTTTAAAAAACATTAATTTTAAACGAAATACAGTACAATACAATTTTAAATGTTATCCATGCTTATCGTTAAAAACCCGGCACCCTTTTTTCCCAGCGCCCCTTTTTAACGTACGCGCTCCATACTTGTTTATTTATTTTTTTTATAAATATTTTTATTATTTTTTTTAATATTTTTTTTTTTTTTTTTTACTCAGTCCCGCTCCCTCCCCCCGCCAGCCAATCAGCGTGATCGGCTGTCATAGGCTTCAGCCTATGACAGCCGATCACTCCCCGGCCTGCACGCGATCTCCTGCTAGCCCTATAGAAGACCGTTCACGCCAATCGGCGTGGAGCGGTCCTGGGGCTGCCGCACTGCTCACGCCAATTGGAGTGGAGCAGTCGGCAAGTAGTTAAACAAAAACATTTCTTTGTTACAGCTGATACAAATCCTAAAATAAATCGGCAGTGTTTCTACTTCCTGATTCATGGAAGCAGACATATTGTTACCATATCTCCCAACTTTTTGAGATGAGAAAAAGGGACACTTAAGCCACGCCCCTGCCACACCCCTGGCCATGCCCTCACCACGACTCTAGCCACGCATACTATAAAGATTTCATAAGAAACATATGTTGTTTTATAATTCAAACAACACTGGTCCTTTCTATCCTCTTTCATTTTCCTTTATACGAACATTTTAAAATTAGTAATATATCAATTTAAAGGTTGGGAATAAAGTTAATCAAACACATTTTTAGTATAGAAATATATATATATATTTACATAGAAAGAGGGGCAAAGTCCTGAAAGAGGGACAAGTGAGGGTGAAAGAAGGACAGAGGGACAGGGCTCCCAAAAAGGGACTGTCCCTCCGAAAAAGGGACAGTTGGGAGCTATGTGTTACCATCAGGGCCGGCCTTAGGTTTCACAGCGCCCTGAGCGAAACCTGATTTTTGTGCCCCCCCTTCATCCTTTCCCATGTGCATACACATGCACGCACGTACACACACAAACGGGCCCATATGCAATTTTCCTTTTCTCCTGAGACATCTCCTAGGACAGTGGTTCTCAACCTTTTTGATGTCGTGACACATCACGCCAAATGCTCAGATCTCGGTGACACGTCACGTATGTATAATTGAAAAATGCTATTAATAACCTCGAATGGATGGAAAGAGTGCATTATCCTGAATATACTTAAAAATGAAGGCTAGAACCTTTCAGGAATATTAATAAAAACAATCACTGGGACAGTTAGCCCCCCATTTAGAATGATAGCACAGCACTGACAATTTGCACCACGCGTTATAGCTGCAGTGCGCCCCCCCCCCCCCCCCCCTCCAAAATGCCCTCAGACTCACTATAGATAGGTAGCCAGGTATAGGTGCCCCCAGTATAAGATCTCATGTATAGGTGCCCTCAATATAGGTTGCCAAGCATAGGTGCCCACAGTATAGGAAGTCAGTTGAAGGTCTCCATCCCCCCCATAGGTAGCCAAGTGTAGGTGCCTCCAGTGTAGGTAGCTAGGAGTAGGTGCCCTCCCTCAGTATAGGTAGCCAGCTATAGGTGTCCCCAGTATAGGAAGTCAGGTGTTGGAGCCCTCAGTATAGGTAGCCAGCTATAGGTGTCCCCAGTATAGGAAGTCAGGTGTTGGAGCCCTCAGTATAGGTAGCCAGCTATAGGTGTCCCCAGTATAGGAAGTCAGGTGTTGGAGCCCTCAGTATAGGTAGCCAGCTATAGGTGTCCCCAGTATAGGAAGTCAGGTGTTGGAGCCCTCAGTATAGGCAACCAGCTATAGGTGTCCCCAGTATAGGAAGTCAGGTGTTGGAGCCCTCAGTATAGGTAGCCAGCTATAGGTGTCCCCAGTATAGGAAGTCAGGTGTTGGAGCCCTCAGTATAGGTAGCCAGCTATAGGTGTCCCCAGTATAGGAAGTCAGGTGTTGGAGCCCTCAGTATAGGTAGCCAGCTATAGGTGTCCCCAGTATAGGAAGTCAGGTGTTGGAGCCCTCAGTATAGGTAGCCAGCTATAGGTGTCCCCAGTATAGGAAGTCAGGTGTTGGAGCCCTCAGTATAGGTAGCCAGCTATAGGTGTCCCCAGTATAGGAAGTCAGGTGTTGGAGCCCTCAGTATAGGCAACCAGCTATAGGCGCCCCCTTGGAAGCCAGCGCCCTGAGCGACCACTCCGGTCGCTCATATCAAAGGCCAGCTATGGTTACCATCCTGTGCTTTCAAATGAGCTTTTATGCCATCTCAATCAGGTGACACAGGGGAGAGATCAAATTACAACTTGTGATTAGACACAGATGAGGGGGGAATTAGACAGGCTAAACTCTCTAAATACATACAGGGTGCATTTCTCTATGTTTTTCTTCTATCCTATGCTAGAGTTCAGGTTCCCTTTCAAACAATTTCCTATTAGGATTAGTGTTGTATGGCCCCTAATTTATCTCATCATGTCACCTGTTACTTTAGTTTCAAAAGGTATTATTTGTGTTAAACACAAGAAAAATACCAACGTACAATCACAAAGTTGCAAGAAGACCCACGCAGGGGTTGTCAAAATTTCACATACAACATCTCATACAAATAAGCATCATTTTATTTTTGTATAAAACAGATAAAATATTTTTCAAGAAACACTTAAAAATGGAATACGTAACAAACTTTTCTGGTCTTTTTTAATCGCACTATTGAAATTAACAACAGCAGCTTAATTATTAATTATAAGAATTGCAGCAAAGGCCTAAGGTCAGGGCCGGGCCGAGGCAGAGAGGCTCCAGCCTCAGGGCGCAGTGTAGGAGGGGGCGCACAACTCAGCTATCATTCCTCCATAATTCCAGACAGAAATGCACCACCAGGGAGGTTAAAGTGGGGCCCCAGCACTGCAAGGCAAGTGTTCTATCGACTACGGCATCCATGCCGCCCACACGCTATCGTGCTGTCCAGGGGCGTAACTAGAAATCACTGGGCCCCCCTGCGAATATTTGGATGGGGCCCCCCCATAGGTGCCAAATAATCGTAATGGGGCAGCGTTTCACTGTAAATTAATTGTAAAGTGGGCAGCATTTTACCAGACAATCGTAATGTGGGCCAGAAAATCGTAATGTGGGCAGAGTTCACCAGAAAATCGTAATGTGGGCACCAGTCACCAGAAAATAGTAACGTGAGCAGCAGTCACCAGAAAATTGTAACGTGGGCAGCATTCACCAGACAATCGTAATGTGGGCAGCGTTCACCAGAATATCGTAATGTGGGACAGAAAATCGTAATGTGGGCAGAGTTCACCAGAAAATTGTAACATGGACAGCATTCACCAGACAATCGTAACTTGGGCAGTGTTCACCAGAAAATCGTAATGTGGGCCAGAAAATCGTAATGTGGGCAGCGTTCACCAGAAAATCGTAACGTGGACAGCATTCACCAGACAATCGTAACGTGGGCAGTGTTCACCAGAAAATCGTAATGTGGGCCAGAAAATCGCAATGTGGGCAGCAGTCACCAGAAAATCGCCATGTGGGCAGCAGTCACCAGAAAATTGCAATGTGGGCATCAGTCACCAGAAAATCCTAATGTGGGCAGCAGTCACCAGAATATCGTAATGTGGGCAGCAGTCACCAGAAAATCCTAATGTGGGCAGCAGTCACCAGAAAATCCTAATGTGGGCAGCAGTCACCAGAAAATCCTAATGTGGGCAGCAGTCACCAGAAAATCCTAATGTGGGCAGCAGTCAGTCACCAGAATGTCGTAATGTGGGCAGCAGACACCAGAAAGTCTTCATGTGGGCAGCAGACACCAGAAAATCCTAATGTGGGCAGCAGTCACCAGAAAATCGCAATGTGGGCAGCAGTCACCAGAAAATCGCAATGTGGGCAGCAGTCACCAGAAAATCGCAATGTGGGCAGCAGTCACCAGAAAATCCTAATGTGGGCAGCATACACCAGAAAATCGTAATGTGGGCAGCAGACACCAGAAAATCGTAATGTGGGCAGCAGACACCTGAAAATCGTAATGTGGGCAGCAGACACCTGAAAATCGTAATGAGGGCAGCAGACACCTGAAAATCGCAATGTGGGCAGCAGTGACCAGAAAATCGCAATGTGGGCAGCAGTGACCAGAAAATCGTAATGTGGGCAGCAGACACCTGAAAATCGCAATGTGGGCAGCAGACACCTGAAAATCGCAATGTGGGCAGCAGACACCTGAAAATCGCAATGTGGGCAGCAGACATCTGAAAATCGTAATGTGGGCAGCAGACACCAGAAAATCGCAATGTGGGCAGCAGACACCAGAAAATCATAATGTGGGCAGCAGACACCTGAAAATCGTAATGTGGGCAGCAGACATCTGAAAATCGTAATGTGGGCAGCAGACATCTGAAAATCGTAATGTGGGCAGCAGACACCAGAAAATCGTAATGTGGGCAGCAGACACCAGAAAATCGCAATGTGGGCAGCAGTGACCAGAAAATCGCAATGTGGGCAGCAGTGACCAGAAAATCGTAATGTGGGCAGCAGACACCAGAAAATCATAATGTGGGCAGCAGGCACCTGAAAATCACAATGTGGGCAGCAGACACCTGAAAATCACAATGTAGGCAGCAGATACCTGAAAATCACAATGTGGGCAGCAGACACCTGAAAATCGCAATGTGGGCAGCAGACACCTGAAAATCGCAATGTGGGCAGCAGACACCTGAAAATCGTAATGTGGGCAGCAGACACCAGAAAATCGCAATGTGGGCAGCAGACACCAGAAAATCATAATGTGGGCAGCAGACACCTGAAAATCGTAATGTGGGCAGCAGACACCTGAAAATCGTAATGTGGGCAGCAGACACCAGAAAATCGTAATGTGGGCAGCAGACACCAGAAAATCGCAATGTGGGCAGCAGTGACCAGAAAATCGCAATGTGGGCAGCAGTGACCAGAAAATCGTAATGTGGGCAGCAGACACCAGAAAATCAGAATGTGGGCAGCAGGCACCTGAAAATCACAATGTGGGCAGCAGACACCTGAAAATCACAATGTAGGCAGCAGACACCTGAAAATCACAATGTGGGCAGCAGACACCTGAAAATCGCAATGTGGGCAGCAGACACCTGAAAATCGCAATGTGGGCAGCAGACACCTGAAAATCGTAATGTGGGCAGCAGACACCAGAAAATCGCAATGTGGGCAGCAGACACCAGAAAATCATAATGTGGGCAGCAGACACCTGAAAATCGTAATGTGGGCAGCAGACACCTGAAAATCGTAATGTGGGCAGCAGACACCAGAAAATCGTAATGTGGGCAGCAGACACCAGAAAATCGCAATGTGGGCAGCAGTGACCAGAAAATCGCAATGTGGGCAGCAGTGACCAGAAAATCGTAATGTGGGCAGCAGACACCTGAAAATCATAATGTGGGCAGCAGACACCTGAAAATCATAATGTGGGCAGCAGGCACCTGAAAATCACAATGTGGGCAGCAGACACCTGAAAATCACAATGTAGGCAGCAGACACCTGAAAATCACAATGTAGGCAGCAGACACTAGAAAAAAAAATGCACCTGTGAAAAAAAAACAATTCACTTACCTGACAGAAGTCTTCTCCTCTCCCGGCATCTCTGGCTCGCAGCTCCCCGAGTCCTCCTGCAGCACATCTCCCGCGCTGACAGGCAGAGTGCAGGGCTACGGCAAGATGGCTGCCGAAGCCCTGTACTAGAGACACAAAGTCTCCAGTGTAGGGCTTCTTTGGCGGCCATCTTGCCGTAGCCCTGCTCTGCCTGCCGGAGACTATGCAGGCTGCTGAAGCGGGGCTGCGGGGAATGAACTGGCGCAGCGTCTATTAGACGCTGCGGCCAGTTGAGCACCTTGCTGGGGGGTCCATAGCAGCGCTCCCCCCACGGACAGTGAGCGGGCCCCAGAGCAGCCCCGGGCGGCCGGGCCCCCTTGCGGCTGAGAGAGTCGCATCCCCGGTAGGTACGCCGGTGGTGACAGCCTTTCCTCCTCCGGGCCCCTGACTTGCTAGGGGCCCCCCTGCAACTGCAGGGGCTGCAGGGTCTATTCCTACGCCCCTGGTGCTGTCCATATTTTGATCAGCTGGGCTGCCAGGAATCTGGTATTGTTTAAAAGGAAATAAATATGGCAGCCTCAATATTCTTCTCACTTCAGTTGTCCTTTACTTTTGTTTCTACGAACTTTAAAAACTCATGCCTAATTAAAATTTTTTGGGTAAAGACTACACTTGTTTTGAGATCATTTCAGTTTAGGTAGCACAAGTTAGAGTTCCCCTTTAAATTGCAAAATGGCTTCTTTAGCACTAATCTATAGCATCTTTCTTTCAAGAGAATCTGTATTGTTAAAATCGCACAAAAGTAAACATACCAGTGCGTTAGGGGACATCTCCTATTACCCTCTGTCACAATTTCGCCGCTCCTCACCGCATTAAAAGTGGTTAAAAACAGTTTTTAAAAGTTTGTTTATAAACAAACAAAATGGCCACCAAAACAGGAAGTAGGTTGATGTACTGTATGTCCACACATAGAAAATACATTCATACACAAGCAGGCTGTATACACCCTTCCTTTTGAATCTCAAGAGATCATTTGTGAGTTTCTTTCCCCCTGCAGCTATCTTCCACTGAAGTGTCAGGCTGTTTCTTCCTGCAGAGTGCAGACAGCTCTGCCTGTATGTAATTCCTCAGTATGTGAAAGCCCAGCCAGCTCAGAGGAGGATTTATCCAGCTTGTAAAAGATAAGAGAGAAGAGAGAAGCTGTCCTACTCTAAATAATACACAGGCAGTGTGCAGAGAGGGCCTGGAGGGGGGAGATGCATCACAGAACCACAACACTGAAGAACTTGGCAGCCTTCCAGACACAGGCTGACAAGTCTGACAAGAGAGAGATAAGTTGATTTATTACAGAGATGGTGATAGTATAAAGTGCTGCAGTAAGCCAGAACACATTAGAATAGCTTTTGGAAGTTGTAGGATGATAAAAAACAGGATGCAATTTTTGTTACGGAGTCTCTTTCACAAAGGCGACGTTTCACTTTAAATGGTGACATTGGCGCTCTAGTGAGCAGCTGTATGGGGATAACTCACTTACTCATGCCCTCAGAAACAGTTTAAACTCATTTCCAACATTTAATTCACTCAGTCGGCATCATCAGTCAATATATTCCTAGCAAGGATGCATCCGGATTATAATTTCTTCCTGTACAATTGAATAAATCTTTCTCCTAATAGATTGCCCGCAGCCTGCTATTTCTATTCATTAATATTAAAATTCTTTCAGCGTTCAATTCTGGCATGGAGCACATTCAATATCGTATTATTCTCCTATGCTGTGCTGATAGCGTATGCCACTGGACCTGCACCGATGAATACTGATGGCTGCAACTGCAGAGAGTCAACAGAGGAACTCAGTGGCGTAGCTACAAACCGCTGGGCCCCGATGCGGAATCTGGATATGCCCCCCCCCGGCAACACCCGACGCACACACACATATCCGAATCCCTATAGCCAGCTATAGGTCCCCCCCAGTATAGGTAGCCAGGCATAGGTAAGCCAGTATAGTTGCCCTCGGTATAGGTTAGATAGGCAGGCGACCCCGGTATAAGTTAGATAGGTAGGTGCCCCCAGTACAGGTTAGCTAGGTGGGTGCCTCTAATATAGGTAACCAGAATAGTTGCCCCCAGCATAGGTTAGATAGGTAGGTGCCCCCAGTATAGGTTAGTTAGGTAGGTGCCATCAATATAGGTAGCCAGTATAGTTGCCACCTGTATAGGCTAGCTAGGTAGGTAGGTAGGTGCCCAAATACAGGTTAGATAAGTAAGTGCCCCCAGTATAGGTTAGTTAGGTAGGTGCCTCCAATATAGGTAGCCAGTATAGTTGCCACCTGTATAGGCTAGCTAGGTAGGTAGGTGCCCCAATACAGGTTAGATAAGTAAGTGCCCCCAGTATAGTTTAGATAGGTAGCTGCCCCCCAGTATAGGTTAGATTAGGTTTCTGCCCCCAGTATAGGTTAGATTAGGTAGCTGCCCCCCAGTATAGGTTAGATTAGGTAGGTGCCCCCAGTATAGGTTAGATAGGTAGCTGACCCCCAGTATAGGTTAGATTAGGTAGGTCAGGTGCCCCCCAGTATAGGTTAGATTAGGTAGGTGCCCCCAGTATAGGTTAGATTAGGTAGCTGCCCCCCAGTATAGGTTAGATTAGGTAGCTGCCCCCCAGGATAGGTTAGATTAGGTAGCTGCCCTGCAGTATAGGTTAGATTAGGTAGCTGCCCCCCAGTATAAGTTAGATAGGTAGGTGACCCCCAGTATAGTTTAGATTAGGTAGGTGCCCCCAGTATAGGTTAGATAGGTAGCTGCCCCCCAGTATAGGTAAGATTAGGTAGGTGCCCCCCCAGTTTAAGGTTAGATTAGGTAGGTGCCCCCCAGTATAGGTTAGATTAGGTAGCTGCCCCCCAGTATAGCTTAGATTAGGTAGCTGCCCCCAGTATAGGTTAGATTAGGTAGCTGCCCCCAGGATAGATTAGGTAGCTACCCCCCAGGATAGGTTAGGTAGCTACCCCCCAGTATAGGTTAGATTAGGTAGCTGCCCCCCAGGATAGATTAGGTAGCTGCCCCCAGGATAGGTTAGGTAGCTGCCCCCCGGAATAGGTTAGGTAGCTGCCCCGCAGTATAGGTTAGATTAGGTAGCTGCCCCCCAGAATAGGTTAGATTAGGTAGCTGCCCCCCAGGATAGGTTAGGTAGCTGCCCCCAGGATAAGTTAGATTAGGTAGTTGCCCCCCAGGATAGGTTAGGTAGCTGCCCCCCACCCCCATAATGGATGGGGGAGCCGCCCGACCTCTCCCTCCCTTCCTCTCCCCGGGCCGCTCTCCATGCTCCCCCCTCGGTGTGCAGAGTGAGCGCGCAGGGAAGCACTGTACTAAACTACTCACCTCCCTGGTTCCAATCGCCGCACTCGCTGCTGATCTTCCCTCTCTGCATAGCCGCTGATACACACGCTTCTTCCGGCCAAACAGGAAGCAGCGTGTGTATCAGGGGCACTGTTACCATAGCGACAGACGCCAGGACAGGAAGTAGATAGAAGCTGTGCAGGATCCAGGCAGGTAAGTGGAAACTTCTCTCTCCTTGCTCCCCCGCCGCGGCGCACGATTTCGTGGCGCCCGCAAGCCTGCCGCCAGCAGCAGAGCGAGGCCCCTCGCAGTGTGAGGCCCCGAGTGGGGGCATGCCTCGCCTGTATGCTGGTGGCGCCCCTGGTGGACAATTCCACATAGCTAAATAGCCTAGGCTAAGCATCACTGGGAGGGTGGGGCTAAACCCCAATATGCAGCCATATATAGAAATAGGGAGTGTTTCTGATACTGCAACCATGAAAAGGCCCTACAGGGCCTCTTTAAGCAAAAAACATAAGTTAGTTGTCCATTGTTCTCAGCTGAGAATCTAGCATGTGTTCAGGAGACCCCCGCCGATACCTGAGGTTTTGGTAAGCCAGATATTTAGTGACACCCCACTGACTCCTAAGCACATTTTCTCCCTCTCACTGTGACTATTGTCATGCTTCATCATGTGCCATACCTCCCCTCTCTATAGCACCAAACGCATTGCTAAGCTATCAGGGCCGGCCCTAGACTATTTGCCGCCTGAGGCAAAAAAAAAAATTTCCGCCGCCACCCCCCCCCCTGGGGGGCGCGCTCTGGGGGGCCGCCGAGCTGGAGGGGTAGCTGGCAGGACGGGGGTATTGGGCCTAGCGGCAGGGAGGGGGGTCGGACCCCCCCCTCCCTCGCCTGAGTCCCCCGTCCTCCGCTCCCCTCCAGCCTTAAATACAAGCAGCCGCTATGTGTAAGAGGCACGGGCGGGTAGGACTCACCTCTTCCTCGTTCCAAGCATGCGCTCCACTGACGTCACTTCCTGCAACGCTGCAGGAAGTGACGTCAGTGGAGCGCATGCTTGGAACGAGGAAGAGGTGAGTCCTACCCGCCCGTGCCTCTTACACATAGCGGCTGCTTGTATTTAAGGCTGGAGGGGAGCAGAGGACGGGAAACTCAGGCAAGGGAGGGGGGGGTCCGACCCCCCTCCCCGCCGCTAGGCCCAATACCCCCGTCCTGCCAGCTACCCCTCCAGCTCGGCGGCCGGCTCCCCGCACCCACGGACGGGCGGGTGCCGCCCCTGGAATTTTGCCGCCTGAGGCAAAAGTTTCACCCCGCCTCATGAGCGGGCCGGCCCTGTAAGCTATTAATTCATCCGTGCCACACTTGGCCCTGACCTATGGCATGAGAGATAGGGTCCTGACTCCCAAGGCCAATACTAGTCAAGGGTGTGTACACAGCTGAATAGGTTTGTGGTTTCTCTTTGCTCAGAATCTATGTATATAAAATCAGATGTATGTGTGTATGTATGTATGCATGTATATATATATGTATGTATGTATGTATGCATGTGTGTATGTGCCGCGATCACTCGAAAACGGCCTGACCAATTTGAACGAATCTTGGTATAGAGATCCCTTACTAACTGGGATGATATGTTCTGGGGGTCGTGCGTCCCCCCTGCACACCTGGGCGGAGTTACAAACCGCAAATCAGATGTCACCCATTCATTCCAATGGAAAAAATGGAAAAGGCTGCCATTCTCACAGTAATCAAGCCAGAGTCCTAACACTTGGCACAGTTGGTCACTTGGTGAAATAGGTTACAAGTCCAGGAAAAATAGGTGGAGCATAAAACAGCCAATCAAATTTCAGCCATTCATTTTTAATGGGAAAATGTAAATTGCAGCCATTCTTAGACTGTTAATCGCAGGGTTCTCAAACTTGGCATACTTGGTCACTGGGTGAATGAGATTAAGATTCAGGAAAGTGGGTGGAGCCTACAACAGCCAATCAAAATTCACCTATTGTTTTTCAAAGGGAATATTTAAACTGCTGCCATTCTTACACTGTTAATGGCAGAGGCTTCAAACTTGCTACAGTCGCCGTCCGTCATTGGGTCGCAGGTGGTCATAGTAACGTCATTATTCGCAGGTGGTCATAGTAACGTGACTTGAATTTATGGAACTGTAGCTGGCTTTTAAAGAGAGACCGTAACCAAGAATTGAACTTCATCCCAATCAGTAGCTGATACCCCCTTTCCCATGAGAAATCTTTTCCTCTTCTCAAACGTATCATCGGGGGGCTCTGTATGGCTGATATTGTGGTGAAACCCCTCCCACAGTGTGATGTCAGGACCATAGTTCTGACATCACACTGTGGGAGCCTTGTTGCATTGTGGCAAACAGCTGTTTCCAACTGCTAAAAAAGCAAGCAGCATCTCCTTCCACTGACATCACCCGCCAGCAGTAAAAATGTCACCGTGTGATAAATGTCTGAATGTAAATCAGGGAGAGGAAAGATTTTACAATTAGCAAACACTGACTAAATCATTTATGCATAATTATTGTAAAAATTAAGCACTTTTTTATTACATTATTTTCACTAGAGTTCCTCTTTAAGTACAACCTTCTGCAATGGAAAAGTGGACATCTCTTTCCAGACTGGATCACAGGCCATTTCCCTGCCACTGTCAACTCACGTCTCTTTTTCCATCCAGCCCGTTCAATATGGTATTTTTTTGTTCATCCTGAGGTCTCTTTTATTAATTCCCAAGCAGAGAATAATTATTCGAGGTAAGAAAGGTTTATCTGAGGAATATTTCATGAAATGAAGCCCTGCGTGAAAGGTGAGGTGACCGGATGTCACGGCCATTTTATTACTCATTAATTTTCCTCTATTTATACAGCTCGGAGAACTTGGACAATAACATTTCCATCCATGGTGGAGGCTGGAGAGCTCGTTAAGAGGACGCGATTTGTGTGGGATGAGGAGACGAGGCCGCTTTATTTCCTGCCACAAAAACAGAAGCATATAGAACTTCCCATTAACCTTACAGGGCACACAATTCTCTTTATACAAGTGAATTATATGTCCGCCCCTAGGCGAAAAACCTCACCTCATTTTCCACTGAGAGTATATACAGTGCTGCTGTATTAAAAGAGGTAACACCCTTTCTTTCTGAAAATGTAGATGAAAATTCAATAGGCACATTTGCTTACTCATATATATTTTCTTAACCCCAGCAATATTACATTACATTATCTCAGAAAAGGATTAAGATGAAATGGAGCCTTAAAGAGGAACTGAAGAGAGAGGTATACGGAGGCTGCCATATTTATTTCCTTTTAATCAATACCAGTTGCCTGGCAGCCCTGCTGGTCTATTTCTCTGCAGTAGTATCTGAATAACACCAGAAACAAGCATGCAGCTAATCTTGTCAGATCTGACTTTAAAGTCTGAAACACCTGATCTGCTGCATGCTTGTTCAGGGGCTATGGCAAATAGTATTAGAGGCAGAGGATCAGTAGGGCTGCCAGGCAACTGGTATTGCTTAAAAGGAAATAAACACGGCAGCCTCCATATACCTCTCTCTTCAGTTCCCCTTTAAGCAAGCAGTTTTTTTCCCACCAGTGATGGTCACCTGGCTTTTTTTAGTAAGATTTTTTTAAGTAAGATTTGGTGGATGCTAACATCCGCCAGGCCCCTAGATTCTCTCCAGGCCCTAGGCAACTGCCCAGGTTGACCTTGTGGATGATACAGCCCTGCATTATCTACATCAGTGCTGTCCAACTTCATCGGCATGTAGCGTCAAATTTATTTTTTCAGATTACATGGCATCTGCCCCCCCCCAAAAAAAATATACATAATCTGACTGCATTCCCCCCCCACCCCCCCTCCAAAGTAATACACATAAACTCGAGCAGGCTTACACAGTATACACTTGATGTGACATTTTTTTTCCACAAAATTTACGTGATCAAGGCATAATATTTTCCCCAAAATACACATGATTTGGCAACAATTTTTCCACAAGCGTTTTTTGCTTTCCAGGTGATGGGGTTGGAGTGTGTATCACTCCGCATCGTCTCAGCACTCATTCTAGCTGGCCCAGCATGGGCTAAGATCGCTCCGCTGCCGATCTCCCTACCGGGGACCTTGGAGGGAGGAAAATACGTGCACAGTGCTGAGCTAACGGCTGGCGTGCCGCAGGAGAAGGCCTGGTGGAATGGTTGTGGCCTCTGGGTCGCCAGTTGGACAGCACTGATATACATAAGAGGTACAGGGATCTTGAAATATATTTTAAGTGTACCTGAGGCAAACCTCCAGTCCCACATTACCAATTGTGAACTCCCCAAAGAAATCCAAATCCAGATTGAAGAACCTGCCCACCCTCCTCTACATGCATAAGCATGTCTGTACTGTACCGGCGCAAGTATGGATGAAAGGCAATATTTGCAAACTCCGAGGAGGAAATAAACTGATGAGATAGATAATTGTATCTATCCTCCATCTCCTAAAAATGGCTTTCTTTTTTATTAGAATCCTGCAGTTTTATTTTCTGTGCATAAGCTAAGAAAATGTTTAATGTAGCATTGTCGCATATGCTGACTCGAGATGTTGCGAACATCGAATTTTTCGTTCGTGAATGGCAAGCGCAAACTTCCACAAATGTTCGCGAACATGCATACTCAGCGCACTGCCCTAGACTTCAATGCGCAGCTGAATTTTAAAACCTACAAAGACTGTTTCTGGCCCCAAAAGTGATCAAAAAGTTGATCCATGCCAGGGGGATTCATGCCAAAAGTCTCACCAAAAATTATGGAGTTGACGAAAAAAGTTGAGTTTCAATCCCCAAAGGGCAGAAATCACATTACATTTCTACAAATAATGCACAGATGCTCTGTGCCTGCAACCTAATGATGCTGCAACAGCAGTAGTGTGCACAGCTCTGTATGTCAATGGGCTGTGGAGTGTCACACACAGAAAAATGCAATAGTACTATAAGAATACAGTGAAAACTAATACATTGGAGTGGTACTCTGTGCCTGCAACTTAATGTGGCAACACATAGCAGTAGTGTGCACAGCTCTGGGTGTCAGTGGGCTGTGGAGTGTCACACACACACAAAAAAAATGACAGCAGACTCATGTTCTAGCCATCAAAAGAGCTATTTGGGGTGCTTACAGCAAGTAGTCAGTGAGGAACAAGAACACAGGCCTAGCTAATGCTTTCCCTACCTATCTGCAGCAAGTCTGACCCTGCTCTCATTATCACTGCTGCCAGAGAATGAATCCAATGTGGCCACCGCAACTGCATTTTAATAGGGGGTGGGGGTCCAGGAAGGGGTGCTAGCTGATTGGCTGCCATGTGTCTGCTGACTGTGAGGTCTGCCGGCGTACAGTTTGGGCCATCTCTAATGCTGACACAGTCTTTCAGTGTTCCAGAAGCTAAAATGTATAAACTATTGACGTTTTTAATCTTTCCTCTGCACTCAGATGTTCTAAGCAAGGAATTTCTTGTCAGTGAGGATTATGTGATAGTCTGGCTAAATGCCAACTTGCATACTGTCACTTGCATACCTTAGTTTACATACACATGTCTATCGCATTATGTCACATGTCATCTCAGGTATCCTTTAATTTTCGTGTTGGAGGAACTAATATATCTTAAAGCGGAATATAACCCTGCATTTAAACTTTGCTCTAAAACATTATTTACAGTATATTATATGCAACCAGCATTTTTTTTTTTACTAGACCAGCATTGGAAGGGTTACACAGGGCTTTAAAGTCCCTGGAGATTTTTGCAGACGCATCCGAACTTGAGTTAGATACTTTTTGTTTACACAAATGTATCTAAGTGTTTATTGTGACTCATCTCTCTCACGGAGAAGGAGTTGGAGGACAGCCAAAGAGTGTGTAACATTTCTAAATATATACATATAACTAAATAGAATGTAACTATCTGAACGTCTGCACGGAACTTAAAACCTCTGTGTTTAACCCTTCCAATGCTGGTCTAGTAAAAAAAAAAATGCTTTTTGCATATAATATGCTGTAAATAATGTTTTAGAGCAAAGTTGAAATGCAGGGTTATATTCCGCTTTAAAAGTACTTTCACTCATTAAGTGATGCACTTTTTGATCGGTCACCTTGAAGCTTTGTGTTTTTTCTTCTGAACTTTCCTGGCCTCCTCTGTGGTGTGACAGATTGAAGTGTGCTGATTTGAATGAAAGAAGGTAATCGTCAATGAGCATCTGTTACCATGGTTGACCTCCACTGAATATTGAGACCTTCTACTGTTTTGTTTTTTTTAGGAGCGGTCTGAGTCATTTGCCTACTGCTGCCAGGACACCGAACTACCTGTTCCTAACCTTCTGGTTGAGTCACAGGTGCACTTGATCATGATCTCTAATTCATATAATGCATCTTAGTCACACGGTCACAGTGCTAAGAAGTTTCAAAGCTTATTGATCACCAAAAGCCACATCTTTAAAGAAATCTCCCTCTTCAACCATGTTTTTATTGGCATAAGCATTACACAGCCACATAGGTGGCCACATGGGATTCACTAAAGCATTACATTTTGTTTTCATCTTTTTTTTTTTTTTTTTTTTTTTTTTATTAAAAACCTCCAGTTGTATAGAAAAGAAAAGTTTCAAATTTCTTTGATTGAGAAATATGATTGAATTTTCAGTTTCCCGTGAGGAGGTATCTGGGACTCACCAAGGGACCAGATTGTGCTGAGATGCTCTCAAATATTGGTGTGTGTACAGTAGCGGTTACCCCTCATAGTGATAGGGTGTGCCTGGCATAGCTGAAAAGGGTTGTGCTTCTCTTTGCTCAGACGCTTAACATTTACATGCCACAGCTTTCCCTGTTGTCTTTTGATCACTACAAGCAGCTAATAAGGGTGAGCATTGAGCAAACATAGCAACATTTTTTTTTTCATTTTTGCAGGATGCAGTGTAACTGTAAGCAGAGAGTTCAATATCATACATCCATTGCAATGCAGACACTCTGTATTGTGAACTAGGTGGAACAATGTCACATATAGCATTGCTGTCTGGTGTTTGTATTTATTATGCTCTGCACAACCCTGCATTTGCCATATGGGGGGCAAAGAGTACCCAGGATTGCTGCATTTGTCCAATTGGACGTGAGAGGCACTCAGGATTGCTGCATTTATCACATTGAGGGTGAGAGGCCCTCAGGATTGGTGCATTTGTCCAATTGGGGGTGAGAGGCCCTCAGGATTGCTGCATTTGTCCAATTGGGAGTGAGAGGCCCTCAGGATTGCTGCATTTATCACATTGAGGGTGAGAGGCCCTCAGGATTGCTGCATTTGTCCAATGAGAGGCCCTCAGGATTACTGCATTTATCACATTGAGGGTGAGAGGCCCTCAGGATTGGTGCATTTGTCCAATTGGGGGTGAGAGGCCCTCAGGATTGCTGCATTTGCCTATTGGGAGTGAGAGGCCCTCAGGATTGCTGCATTTATCACATTGAGGGTGAGAGGCCCTCAGGATTGCTGCATTTGTCCAATGAGAGGCCCTCAGGATTACTGCATTTATCACATTGAGGGTGAGAGGCCCTCAGGATTGGTGCATTTGTCCAATTGGGGGTGAGAGGCCCTCAGGATTGCTGCATTTGCCTATTGGGCATGAGAGGCCCTCAGGATTGCTGCATTTATCACATTGAGGGTGAGAGGCCCTCAGGATTGCTGCATTTGTCCAATGAGAGGCCCTCAGGATTGCTGCATTTATCACATTGAGGGTGAGAGGCCCTCAGGATTACTGCATTTGTCACATTGAGGGTGAGAGGCCCTCAGGATTACTGCATTTGTCACTATGAGGGTCAGAGGCCCTCAGGATTGCTGCATTTACCACATTGAGGGTGATAGGCCCTCAGGATTGCTGCATTTGTCACCTTGAGGGTGAGAGACCTTCAGGATTGCTGCATCTACCATACGTAGGGTGAGAAGTCCTCCGGATTGTTGCATTTGTCACATTGGGGCCAAGAGACCCTCAGGATTGCTGCATTTACCACTTGGGGTTGCTAAGAGATGGGTGTGAAAGCCTATTGCATCCATTATATAACAAGCTCTCCAGCCTCCACCAAGAGACTAGATTGTGTTGAGTGAGGGTGCTCTCAAATATTGGGGTGTTTGCAATAGTGGTTACCCTTCAAAGTGATAGTGCCTGATAGTGATAAATATGGAACACTATTGCACATACCATGCAGACATCACACAGATCAGGAAATATTGGAGGAGCCAACATCTCAGATAATAAATGTGGGCCAACATATTTCACTCTTCTGCTGCAGTAATGTCATTGGAGGAAATTAATTACCGTAAGTGATACTATAAGCACTTGTCTAAGGCTGTGCCTAAGAATTGATCCGTATATTAAAATTGATTAACCTTGACAGTTCCCCTTCTGAAACTGGAAGACAGTATAATGTTTTTTTTGTGTGTTTTGCTCGCTTTACTAAAGGCTTCGTTTATAAGATTTGGAAAGACATTCTATTGCTTTATCATTAGGCAAGAAGTTCATGCAAAACTTTCCTTAAAGTTTTCTATAAACTTCTCATTACGGCCTTAGGGAATCTGACCACAATAGATATATAAATGTATGGGCAGTTTATAAAATTAAATGCGTGTTGTCCCCCTCCCCTCCTCCTGTCACATGGCTAATAGTGTATATTTTGTCATAGCTAGATATGCAAATACGATGCCAAAAATTCCAGCTTAAACACGTTTATCTGGCTGAGTAAACACTGCTGATAAAATATTAGTGCTGGAAAGTTCAAAGGGTCATTACTTCTATTTGTTTTACAGCTGAATAAGGCCAGGAACCCACTATCACAATCACTAGTGATTTGTGATAGCGTTTTTCAAGCGATTTGGGAGCAATTTCCCTGCTTCTATACAATTCATTACCATGGAAACACTCTCAAAATGCTGCATGTTCTGCAATTGCGATTTCCTTAATTGCAATCGCTCTAGGATATTTTAGAGGATTCATCTTCTTGGATTCACCACGTGGCATGCAAGTTGTCATGAATAAAATGGAGGTTGACTTATGCACAATTCATTACAACTAATTATAACAATTGGCTGTATACTTGACATTCATCTGAGTATATATGGTATGGTTTTTTTTCACTTTCACATGCTTTATTAGCTAAGATAAAAGGTTACAAAATAACACAGATAAAGTCAATACCTCATTTAAATACAATACACACTTTGGATAGCCATGTTAAGCTTTCCAGATAGTATTATTATAGCAACTGTTGATATCAAAGGAGATACATGGAAAAAAAAAAACATACAATTAAAGCGGATCCGAGATGAAAAACTAAATATAACAAGTGACTTGTCTATATATCTTATCTAAAGTTTAGATAGTTTACACAGCAAATCTATCTTCAAACAGCTTCAACAGTATATTAATATTTTTTCCTGTGATACAATGGGAGCAGACATGTTTTCTGCTTGTCACTATTACACAATTACACACACAGGCAAGCTTATCTGTATCTAGGCATGCTAATCTGCATATTCTGTGAAAACTCCACTCTTATCTCCTCCATTACACAGGCAACTGATCTGTATCTGCACTGCAGCTCTCAGATTGTGAAAACTCTGCCTCTGAAATCTATAGCTAGTTAGGGCTTGTTTCCACTGTTGCGACGCGATTTCGCCGGCATTCCGACGCTTGTAAAAACGCATGCGGATGCGTTTCCGCATGCGTTTTTACCCGCGATTTCGTGTGTGATTTCGCATGGCAGGGTGCCATGCGAAATTAACCATGACACTGCCAGGGCAAAATAAAATTGAAAAAGGTGCGAAATCGCACGCGAAATCGCGGGTAAAAACGCATGTAACAAACGCATGCGTTTTTACTATTAAATACATTAGCGGCGATTCGCATGCATTCCACTCGCAGGCGAATTCGTTGGCTCTTTTGTGCGTTTTTTTACCGCTGAAAAAAACGCACCTCAACAACGCTACAGTGGAAACAGGCCCATCCACTTGCATTACATGTGCGAATCTGCATGCGTTGGACGCATGCAGATTCGCGATAGTGGAAACGAGCCCTAACACCTTTTTCACCTGCCCAGACTGAAATCCCACAATCCTTTGAAAGCGCCAAGGCACTCTGGAGAAGCTGTGGGTGTGGTTTGTTTAGTTTATAGGAAATTAGGGTATTAAAACAAAACAAAACAAGTATTTGGCTTGAGGAATGCCCTATAAACTATATGTAAGGAACACAATTATGCAAGGAGTAAAAGTTCATCTCGGATCCACTTTAACAAACAGAAGTGAACAAAAATAACAAGGTCACGAGAAGTAAATAGAGGCGCCAAAAGAGTAAAATAGACTAAGGGCTGGTGCACACCGAGCGGCTTTTTCCGCGTTTTCAGATCCGCTTGCGGCTGCGGATCTGCTTGGTCAATGTATCTCAATGGGGTGGTGCACACCAGAGCGGCAGGCGTTTTGCAGAAACGAAAAATGCCTGGGTGAGGCATTTTTTGGATTTCGGATGCGTTTCTGCCCCAATGTTAAGTATAGGAAAAACGCAAACCGCTCTGAAAAACGCCTGTTCAGAGCGGTTTTGCAGGCGTTTTTGTTACAGAAGCTGTTCAGTAACAGCTTTACTGTAACAATATATGAAATCTACTATACTGAAAACCGCAGCAGCAATCCGCAAAACGCTAGCAAAACGCCTCATAAAAATAAAAAAAAGCGTTTAAAAATCTGCTAGCGTTTTGCGGATCTGCTAGCGGGTTTTGGTGTGCACCAGCCCTAAAATAGTTAAAAATGCTTGGAAGGCAGTGGTGGACTTACCTCCTAAAAGCAGACACAAAAACTATCAATTTTTAAAATGACATAAATTTGACATACTGCCCCAAAGTGTTGCAACCCATTTCGCAGGTATTACCTGCTTCATTGGCCCATGCGATCTCCTGCAAAACCACACCCCAGGACTTCACGCCAATTTGCGTTGAGCGGTCCTGGGGCTGCCGCCACGTCCACGCCAATTGGCGTGGAGTGGTCATTAAATGGTTAAAGAGGAACTACAGTTAAAATAACGTAACGTGAAAAAAGTGCCTAATTTTTACAAGAATTATTTATAAATGATTTAATCTGTGTTTGCTAATTATAAAATCTTTCCTCTCCCTGATTTGCATTCTGAAATCTATCACATTTTTCTGCTGGCAGGTGATGTCTGTGGAAGGAGATGCTGCTTTTTTGGCATTTGGGAACAGCTGTTATTTCCCACAGTGCAACAAGGCTCCCACATTGTGATGTCAGTACCTAGGTGCTGACATCACACTGTGGGAGGGGTTTCACCACAATATCCGCCATAAAGACCCCCCTGATCATCTATACCAGAAAAGGTAAAGATTTCTTGTGGGAAAGGCGATATCGGCTACTGATTGGGATGAAATTCAATCCTTGGTTACAGCTCCTCTTTAACATCCTGCTATGGATCACAAACCAATAGCTGAAATTTGTATTTGCTTGGACTCCTTTAGTTCCGTGGAAAACATGCTGCTTTAAATGGCTTCATTTCCATGCTAATTGCAAACGCGCACACAAAAACCTTTCCGTCGTAAATTATGATCGCAGCAGAAAAGTGCAATTTAGATTCCGTTTCCACAGGAGTCGCTGATGCCTCACATCTAATCTCTCCCCTTCCTCCAAGTCATTTTCTCTGCCTCACACTTGACTGAGGAGGTCATAAGTCATCCTCTCACGCTCTCTCTCTCTCTCTCTCTGGGCTGAAGCGGCGAGATTTGGCGCTGCAATAGTCTGCGGTTCACTTTTGTGGCAAATGGGTGAATGTTTCTTCACAGTTTTCAGTAGGGGATGAAGTGTTATTTGGTGTCAGTCAAAACACCTCACCAATGATCCGCAGAAAAAATAAAAAAATAAAAATAATGTTCTTGTTTGTCAGAAAAGCCAGAGCCTAAATCGTTCTCTAAAATGAAACGAGGGCAGGAGGGAAGAGCAAGGATAAAGCGCTGAACGAAAGTGCATTTTCAATAGCAATAGCAGGAACATGGATTTATTAATACGCTACATACAGAGCAGGGACAAGGTCCTCCAGCACCCAAGGCTGAGACACCAAAGTGCACCCCTCCATCCCTCCCACCCCAGCCATCACACACGGATTTCTATTAGACTAAGAGGCGCCACAGGGCCCACAACCTCCCCAACACCTTAATATATAGTTATGTGTATAGTCTTAAATGCGGGCTGACCTCTACATTAAATAGCACCACTCCCTTTGTGGGAGGAGGGCCTTCCTGGTAAAATTGAGTATGATGCGTTAAATAAGACCAGTGGCCCTACCTGTGCTTATGAAAAAACTTTATTGGTACAAAATTGTATGCAGTCATATGCGACTCGGTTTCCCTCAATAAAAACACTTAAAAACACCAAGGAATGGGAGGGAGCGCTCCTTCACAATTAATTCCACCAATCGCCATTAGGTTACTGCAGCAGGCGATCGCCCGACCTTAGTCTATGCAGATCACCCCTGCCACCAAAATGGTCTGATTGTCTGTGGACCCACCACCGACGCACACCACAGAGGCCTCAAAAAGCAGCTGCAGGTACCGCCAAGCGTACTTCAAAAATACTGAGCTCAGATCTTTCTATCTTCTTGATTACTGTAGACACCTTTAGGCAAACTGACTGTGTGCAGTCACACTTGCTGGTCTGTGTGTTATAGTCCAGATCACCATACTGTTGTCTGTCTCTATATGGCTTAAATACTGAAGCACAATGCTCCCCTTGTATTTCCTTGAATTCCTACCCGTGGCAACCTGTGAACCAGCCCTGTGTCAAAATACAGTCTATAATCCTCAAGGTGCTCAGCTACCCCGTAGGGCTGTGACAGTTTGACTCACGGCTCCTTATACTTGACCGCCCGACAGTGTTCCCCTGCTGTCCCGATCAGAAGTCATGTGGCTCTGTCCGTTCCTTAGCCTGCTCCAGCCTGTCAGGCGAGCTCATGCCAGTTATCCCACCGCCAACCGACTTGATCGCTCCACGCCGCGCACGGCGGCTTGCCGCGTCTCAAGGTCTGTTCGTCCTGCGTCCGGGGGTCACGTGAGCGCTCACTCCCATTCCGACTCCTCCCACTGACGCGTTTCGCCCCTCCCACCGGGGCTTTCTCAAAGTGTTAGAGGCTTGTGTCTTGCGTCAGCGCTAGTCCTCTTATTCATGAGCAGGGCCGAGCCAGTTTTTGGGAACCTCCCCCTCCACTTCCAAACACCACTCTGGTCCTTCGTTTCAAACAGCAATTAGACAAAATCTTATATATTCTCAGGCATTCATGCCTCTTCTTTGTCACTCTTATAGCTAAACACTTAGTAGTCTATTTAGCCGTTTTTCTCGTATCATACCATCTCCTTTCATAGCAGGCAGTGTGTTATCCCTGCACCGCAACTCCTTAAAGATACAGTACACCTTTTCTCAGTTAGGGGCTTGGTTCACTCAACTTTGTATTCTTTTCCTTGTTAGCACTTTAATTAGCACAACCTGTGGATCTCAACGCAAAGGCATGGTTCACACTTTTCTTTCCATGGCGTATTATTCATCCAAATAATTTTATTCTTTCTCCTTTTTTCCTAAAAAATTTTTTGGACAACCTCACCTCAACACTAGTTTTTTATTTATTTTACAAAAAATACGATAGATTGAGATCTGAAATTAATCCTTCAGGAATTTTTGTACCTAGTCTGTAGATCCAGGTGGCTTCTATTTTATATAGTTCATTCTCCACATCTCCACCTCTATTTGGTACTTTTTGTTTAATTATTCCTTTAAAGCGGAGTCCTGCTGATTTTCCGTTGTGGAAGTCCTTGAAGTGTTGCCCTAAGGGGCTATCTTCATCTGCTTCCTCAATATTAATGAGGTGTTCCCCTATACGTTTTCCTAGTCTCCTCTTAGTTTTTCCTATATAGAGTAGTCCGCATGGACACTCAATACAGTACACAACTCTCTCCGTTGCACAAGTTATCATATCCCTTATCTCATAGGATTTGGTATGCTTTGCATTTCTGAATACCTTGGATCTATCAACATAACGACAAACCTTGCAGTTACCACAACTGAACATTCCTTTAGTTTTTGGGTATTGTTCAAGCCATGTTCCCTTCTTTTTGCTGTTATACTCAGACCTGACAAGTCCATTTTTGAGGTTTGGGGCCCTTCGGGCTGTCATATAAGGTCTATCCCCCACTAACATTCTGATTTTTTCATCCAGCATCATGACATGCCAATGTTTTTGTAGAAGCTCTTGCAAGCTAAACCAGTGGGAGCCAAAAGTAGTAACCATTCTCATGGGGCCTCCCTTCAATCCCTCCTCACTTTTTTCTCTCGTTTTGATCTTATCTAAAATCTCAAATCTTGATTTTTCTTGAATTCTTTTTTTCTCCTGATTCAATAATTCCTTTGGGTAACCCCTTTCGAGTAATCTCACTTTTAGGTCCTCCGCCTCCACCTCAAAATCACCATCCCTTGCACAGTTTCTTCTTAATCTGTGGAATTGTCCACCTGGTATTGCTTTTTTCTGGCTTGGTAGATGGTGACTTGTGAAGTGGAGGAGAGTGTTCCCTGCTGTGGGTTTCCTATATGTCTTGGTCACCAAGTGACCCTCCTCTTTCTTGATACTCAAATCCAAAAATGAAATTTTCTCTTTGTCCCACACATACGTGAAACTTAAATTTCTAATGTTCTTACCCAATTGATCAACAAATTTCTCAAGTGTCTCCTTCATCCCCCGCCAGACCAGGACCACGTCATCTATGTACCTCAACCAGAGCCGCACGTGCTCCTGGAAGAGGGACATAGGGTACACATCCTGACGCTCCCAAAGTCCCAAATGGAGGCAAGCATATGCCGGAGCGCAGGATGCCCCCATTGACGTGCCCCTGGCCTGGCGGTAGAACCGACCGTTGAACGCAAAGCAGTTGTAGCTAAGGAGAAGTTCCAGAGCCTCAACCACAAATTCATTATGCAACGGGGATTCTGGGAAGTGTTCCTTAAGGTAGAAAGCCACCGCTGCTAGGCCAACCTCGTGGGGTATAGACGTATACAACCCCTCCACGTCGATACTGACCAACAAATCATCATCTGCGACCGTAAACCCGTCTAATGCGACTAAAACTTCGCCGGTATCTTTGACATAGGATGGGAGTTCCTCAACCATCTGTTTTAACTTCCCGTCTAACCATTTTCCAAGGTTTTCCATTGGTCCCCCAATGCCCGACACGATTGGTCGGCCCGGGGGACACTCAAGGTTCTTATGGACCTTTGGAATGATGTAAAAAATCGGGACCCGGAAGGTGTTGATCTCACAGAAAGCGGCCTCCTCCCTAGTCAACACTCCCAACTCTTTTCCTTCTTTGACAAGACCATTAATTTTTTGTTTTATCAACATAAAGGGGTTTTCCTGCAACTTCTGGTAAGTATCCCGATCTCCCAATAACCTCAGGCATTCGCCCTCATAATATTCGGCCGAAAGGATCACCACGTTGCCTCCTTTGTCACTCCCTCTTATGATGATATCATCTCTCTGTTTCAATCTATCCAGCGATTCTCTCTCACCTTTTGAGAGGTTATCTTTACCCCTCAATGGTGCCCACTTCACTGTGTGTAGATCTCTTTGCACTAAGTCCCTAAACGTCTTCAATTTGTGATTTAGGGGTGGCATGTATTTAGATTTCTTTCTAGCTCCCGTTGGATTTGGATTTAATATTTCAGGGCCCTCCATAGGGATTCCATGACTTACTGCCTCATCTTTCAGTGCTTCAAGGTCTCTCAAAAGTGCCCTATCACCAAGATCCAAATTGCTGGTAATTGTAGCAAGGTTCTCTACACTCATGTCACCTTTGTGCCTCTCACCAAACATGAGTTTTAAGGCTACACGTCTGAGAAAGAAACACAAGTCTTTATATACAGTGAATTCATCACCACCACACGTGGGCGCAAAAGAGAGACCCTTGCCCAACAAAGACACAGTATCCTGATCCAGCGGGATATTTGCTAGATTAATTACACTATTCCCCATTATTTCTCTTTCTGGGTCTTGGCTGACTGAGCCCTCGTTTTTTTCTTCTCTACCTCTTTCACCTTCTCTTTCTCCTTCTCTTTCACTCTGGACTTGTCGTTCTGAATTTTCAATATCCCCCTCCCTCTTTTTTCCTCCTCGTCCTCTCTTTCTTCCTCTTCCTCTTCTCCTGTGTCTCCATCCTCTTTTTCTGACTCCTGACCTAAAAAAGACACCCCCTTATCACCACTTTCTTCTTCCTGTCTTTCCTCAGTACGATTTCTATTAAATATCCTGTTCCTAGACCTACTTCTGGGTCTCCGTCTTTTACATTCATAGAATTCCCCTTCATTCCATGACTTCACATCTTCCTGAAATTTTTGTTGTTTTTCCTTTTTAATTCTTACCTGATTCTTTTCTACCTCAATTTTTAATTGTCTATTCAGTTTCTCAAACTTCCCATGTGTTTGGAAGGCATCTAATCTTTTTTTACTATCATCTAATTCTATTCTGAGTTCTTCGAACTGAATTTTTTCCTCTTCTACAATCATACTCATTATATGAATCCCCCTCTTTATACTTTCCTCCTTCCAAATTTTCATGAATCTAGGATTTTGCAAGTGTCCTGCAGGAATAATACGTTCCCTCAAGCCCCACGGCACCACCTTTTCCTTGATATAGAATTCCAAGGTTGAAATATCCCACTTTCTTCTTAATGATTTCATCATAATTTTTTTGTGTTCTCTAAATAAAGGTTCTATATCTTCAATTACTTCCACCTCATCATGACCCTGTCCCTGTTCCCTGAATGCTCTTTCAATATCTTGTTCCAATTCTAGAGTTAGTGTGTATGTCATGGTGTCACTCTTCAAGTGCGGGGAGGTTCCGACCCACCTCCGTCTATGGGACTAATTTAAAATATATAGGGGTTAATGACCGAGCCGCTCTGACCACATATATGTATCACCTCAATGAGGATAATTCTAGGACTGCAACCGCAAAAAACAATTTGAACATGTGTATAGTCTTAAATGCGGGCTGACCTCTACATTAAATAGCACCACTCCCTTTGTGGGAGGAGGGCCTTCCTGGTAAAATTGAGTATGATGCGTTAAATAAGACCAGTGGCCCTACCTGTGCTTATGAAAAAACTTTATTGGTACAAAATTGTATGCAGTCATATGCGACTCGGTTTCCCTCAATAAAAACACTTAAAAACACCAAGGAATGGGAGGGAGCGCTCCTTCACAATTAATTCCACCAATCGCCATTAGGTTACTGCAGCAGGCGATCGCCCGACCTTAGTCTATGCAGATCACCCCTGCCACCAAAATGGTCTGATTGTCTGTGGACCCACCACCGACGCACACCACAGAGGCCTCAAAAAGCAGCTGCAGGTACCGCCAAGCGTACTTCAAAAATACTGAGCTCAGATCTTTCTATCTTCTTGATTACTGTAGACACCTTTAGGCAAACTGACTGTGTGCAGTCACACTTGCTGGTCTGTGTGTTATAGTCCAGATCACCATACTGTTGTCTGTCTCTATATGGCTTAAATACTGAAGCACAATGCTCCCCTTGTATTTCCTTGAATTCCTACCCGTGGCAACCTGTGAACCAGCCCTGTGTCAAAATACAGTCTATAATCCTCAAGGTGCTCAGCTACCCCGTAGGGCTGTGACAGTTTGACTCACGGCTCCTTATACTTGACCGCCCGACAGTGTTCCCCTGCTGTCCCGATCAGAAGTCATGTGGCTCTGTCCGTTCCTTAGCCTGCTCCAGCCTGTCAGGCGAGCTCATGCCAGTTATCCCACCGCCAACCGACTTGATCGCTCCACGCCGCGCACGGCGGCTTGCCGCGTCTCAAGGTCTGTTCGTCCTGCGTCCGGGGGTCACGTGAGCGCTCACTCCCATTCCGACTCCTCCCACTGACGTGTTTCGCCCCTCCCACCGGGGCTTTCTCAAAGTGTTAGAGGCTTGTGTCTTGCGTCAGCGCTAGTCCTCTTATTCATGAGCAGGGCCGAGCCAGTTTTTGGGAACCTCCCCCTCCACTTCCAAACACCACTCTGGTCCTTCGTTTCAAACAGCAATTAGACAAAATCTTATATATTCTCAGGCATTCATGCCTCTTCTTTGTCACTCTTATAGCTAAACACTTAGTAGTCTATTTAGCCGTTTTTCTCGTATCATACCATCTCCTTTCATAGCAGGCAGTGTGTTATCCCTGCACCGCAACTCCTTAAAGATACAGTACACCTTTTCTCAGTTAGGGGCTTGGTTCACTCAACTTTGTATTCTTTTCCTTGTTAGCACTTTAATTAGCACAACCTGTGGATCTCAACGCAAAGGCATGGTTCACACTTTTCTTTCCATGGCGTATTATTCATCCAAATAATTTTATTCTTTCTCCTTTTTTCCTAAAAATTTTTTTGGACAACCTCACCTCAACACTAGTTTTTTATTTATTTTACAAAAAATACGATAGATTGAGATCTGAATTTAATCCTCCAGGAATTTTTGTACCTAGTCTGTAGATCCAGGTGGCTTCTATTTTATATAGTTCATTCTCCACATCTCCACCTCTATTTGGTACTTTTTGTTTAATTATTCCTTTAAAGCGGAGTCCTGCTGATTTTCCGTTGTGGAAGTCCTTGAAGTGTTGCCCTAAGGGGCTATCTTCATCTGCTTCCTCAATATTAATGAGGTGTTCCCCTATACGTTTTCCTAGTCTCCTCTTAGTTTTTCCTATATAGAGTAGTCCGCATGGACACTCAATACAGTACACAACTCTCTCCGTTGCACAAGTTATCATATCCCTTATCTCATAGGATTTGGTATGCTTTGCATTTCTGAATACCTTGGATCTATCAACATAACGACAAACCTTGCAGTTACCACAACTGAACATTCCTTTAGTTTTTGGGTATTGTTCAAGCCATGTTCCCTTCTTTTTGCTGTTATACTCAGACCTGACAAGTCCATTTTTGAGGTTTGGGGCCCTTCGGGCTGTCATATAAGGTCTATCCCCCACTAACATTCTGATTTTTTCATCCAGCATCATGACATGCCAATGTTTTTGTAGAAGCTCTTGCAAGCTAAACCAGTGGGAGCCAAAAGTAGTAACCATTCTCATGGGGCCTCCCTTCAATCCCTCCTCACTTTTTTCTCTCGTTTTGATCTTATCTAAAATCTCAAATCTTGATTTTTCTTGAATTCTTTTTTTCTCCTGATTCAATAATTCCTTTGGGTAACCCCTTTCGAGTAATCTCACTTTTAGGTCCTCCGCCTCCACCTCAAAATCACCATCCCTTGCACAGTTTCTTCTTAATCTGTGGAATTGTCCACCTGGTATTGCTTTTTTCTGGCTTGGTAGATGGTGACTTGTGAAGTGGAGGAGAGTGTTCCCTGCTGTGGGTTTCCTATATGTCTTGGTCACCAAGTGACCCTCCTCTTTCTTGATACTCAAATCCAAAAATGAAATTTTCTCTTTGTCCCACACATACGTGAAACTTAAATTTCTAATGTTCTTACCCAATTGATCAACAAATTTCTCAAGTGTCTCCTTCGTCCCCCGCCAGACCAGGACCACGTCATCTATGTACCTCAACCAGAGCCGCACGTGCTCCTGGAAGAGGGACATAGGGTACACATCCTGACGCTCCCAAAGTCCCAAATGGAGGCAAGCTTTCCGTCGTAAATTATGATCGCAGCAGAAAAGTGCAATTTAGATTCCGTTTCCACAGGAGTCGCTGATGCCTTACATCTAATCTCTCCCCTTCCTCCAAGTCATTTTCTCTGCCTCACACTTGACTGAGGAGGTCATAAGTCATCCTCTCACGCTCTCTCTCTCTCTCTCTCTGGGCTGAAGCGGCGAGATTTGGCGCTGCAATAGTCTGCGGTTCACTTTTGTGGCAAATGGGTGAATGTTTCTTCACAGTTTTCAGTAGGGGATGAAGTGTTATTTGGTGTCAGTCAAAACACCTCACCAATGATCCGCAGAAAAAATAAAAAAATAAAAATAATGTTCTTGTTTGTCAGAAAAGCCAGAGCCTAAATCGTTCTCTAAAATGAAACGAGGGCAGGAGGGAAGAGCAAGGATAAAGCGCTGAACGAAAGTGCATTTTCAATAGCAATAGCAGGAACATGGATTTATTAATACGCTACATACAGAGCAGGGACAAGGTCCTCCAGCACCCAAGGCTGAGACACCAAAGTGCACCCCTCCATCCCTCCCACCCCAGCCATCACACACGGATTTCTATTAGACTAAGAGGCGCCACAGGGCCCACAACCTCCCCAACACCTTAATATATAGTTATCTGGCTTGCAGTCACTGCTATGTATCCCCTTTTCTTATTTCTTTCTGCTTCATACACAATTAGGAATGACAACTGAATGAATTGTGCGCCCCCTCCTACACTGCGCCCTGAGACTGGAGCCCGGCCCTGGCTACATATGATTTAAAATTTTATTTACTGGTGTTATACCTTCATGAATTTGAAATTGATAGTTTTTCCCCAATATTTCTCAGGGCCCTTTTCCACTAGAGCGTTTGCGATTGCCTAATCGCAAAATCGCAAACTGCTAGTGATTTTAAAATCGCTACAGTTTGCTTTTTAACATAGGAATCGCGGTAGGTAATTTCCACTACCGCGATTCGTTTTTTACTCAATCGCGATCAAGCCACGGAACAATTTTTTCTGCGATTTTGCTATGCAGTGCATAGCATAGCAAAATCGCGATGATCGCAAACGTCGGGAAATCGCAGCGAAATTTTGAACATTTGCTGAATCGCAATCGCTAGCGTTCAGCGTGAACGCTAGCGACTGCTAGTGGAAAAGGGCCCTCAGGGTTTTTTTTGTAGACAGATGAGCTTTTTGTCTCTAACCTTGTGCAAAGGACAAGCCAGGATCTTCCAATGGAGGAAAAACATTTTTGTAATTTATTTAGAAAGGGTCTCTTTACAGTAAGAGTAGTTAAAATGTGTAATCTTTTAATATACCGTACTAGTTGACCTAAGCCCGTTTAAAAACGGGCTCATGGTCTCTCTCTCACCGCCGCATATCAGTGCGCATGTACGCGCCGCCGCGCGTGCCGTCCGCCATGCATGCGCCCAGCTCCCTGACCCCGTCTTCCTCCTGTCCCAACGCCTACACATGCGCAGTAGCCAAAAAACACGAACACAGGTACAGGAGGATGACGCAGGGACTGTTAGGTTTTATTATATAGGATTCTATATATGCATTTAAAGGGGGCTTTTTTTTTTTTTTTACATGCATAGCTTTAATTACTAGGTAATTCCAGGCAGTGTTGGTCCAAGGATATTATCTGATTGCCACCTGGAGTTGGGAAGGATTTTTTCCCTTATGGCCCAGAACAATCTTCACCTTTCAGTGCTCCTTCCATTCATTCAACTTTATCACTATTTATTACATCATCAAAGTGATCTATATCTGGGGGGGGGGGGGGGGGTTGCATCCAATTAGGCTTTCTTTGGATGGTTTATTTTGCTAATAATTATTTATTCTAACAGGAATAATAAGAAAAAATGGGGAAAAAAATCATTATTTCTCAGTTTTCAGCCATTAAAGTTTTAAAATAAAACGTGCTACTGTGGATAATCCAATTAGGCTTACTTTGGATGGTTTATTTTGCTAATAATTATTTATTCTAACAGGAATAATAAGAAAAAAATGGGGAAAATAATCATTATTTCTCAGTTTTCAGCCATTAAAGTTTTAAAATAAAACGTGCTACTGTGGATAAAACCGACACTGTATAGTACAATGTATGGCAAAAATATTTTATTTGCAAATAAAGGTGTCTTTTTTTTAGTTTTGTGTCCATCACTAAATACAAGCCCTTATTTTTAAAAATAACAGTAATATACCCTCATGACATACATATTAAAAGTTGAGACTTTCTAGGGAACAACTGAAATATGTGTGGGTGCAGGACAGTGATGTACCAATTTTTATTTTTTCTCTGGTTGAACTTGACTTACAGATGCCTTTTTTTCTTGTAACCAAACTAACTTTGCAACTATGTAACAGGATTTTGCTGAGAGCTTGATCCATGACTTCTTGTCGTGTTACGTAAGTCAGTCAACTAGAATGAACATACAGTCCCTATCTAATATGTTAACCACGGACAAGGTCTGTTCCAACTTAAAGTGGACCTGAACTCTTGTATAGGACAAAAGGAAAACGTTGAGAAATGCACCCTGTGTGTGTTTTTAGAGTTTAACCTTTCTAATTCCCCTGATTGGTGACTAATCACAACTGTAATTTGATCTCTCAGCTATATCAGCCCAGGAATCTCAGCAGCCTCAGCAGAGCTGCTAATATGTAAACACAGGATGTTAACCCTATGTCTGCTTCCATGAAAGATTTATTGCAGGACTTGTATCAGTTGTAACAAATAAATGTTATTCTTTAAACGTTAATATGCTGCTGTTGCTTATCTTTAAGCGCAAAGAGAAACTTCTGCATTCAGGTCCGCTTTAAGAATGGATTCAGGTCAGTGTAAAACCTAGTACACACAATGCAATTTTCCATCAGATTGACAGGTAATCTGATAGTAAGTTGCATGGTGTGTAGACATCCAAACTGCTCCTGATCGATAACTACCCAAAACCGATCGCATTATCAATTGGGATCTTATTGGACCCGTCAGAAATTATCGGATCGATATGGCGTAAAATTGCATACTGGGCTTAAAGGGGCACTATGGCGAAAAATTTTAAAATGTAAAATATGTGCAAACATATACAAATAAGAAGTAAGTTTCTTCCAGAGTACAATGAGCCATAAATTACTTGTCTCCTATGTTGCTGTCACTTACAGTAGGTAGTAGAAATCTGACAGAACTGACAGGTTTTGGACTAGCCCATCTCCTCATGGGGGATTTTCAGGGTTTTATTTTCAGATGCAGTGAATGGCAGTTGCTTTGTCCAACTGCCAAAAAACTGTAGTGAGCAGGGAAGCTGGCCAGCATCATTGTTTGAATCCTTTTTAGTGAATATCTTTATAAAGAATAAAAGCCTTGCTGAGAATCCCCCATGAATAGATGGACTAGTCGAAAACCTGTCGGTTCTGTCATATTTCTACTACCTACTGTAAGTGACAGCAACATAGGAGAAAAGTCATTTATGTAGTTCTTATTTGTATATGTTTGCACATATTTTAAATTTTACAATTTTTCGCCATAGTGCCCCTTTAAGGAAGGCCATGTGGTATGAGGGTATGGCAGCAGGTTGTGAAGATGAGGCTCTGCTTTCAGCCAGCAATCAGATCTCAGGGATCTATGAAGCTGAATTTGCTTTCCACAGCCAGACAGATAAACAAATGATAGAGTCAGACGTGTAATTATTATGTGACCTTTTTCACTGAGTGGGAAGATTAGCTTTCTAACTCGTGTAAAATCCTTAGGAAATAACGGTTTTAATTTATACAAATTTCACAATAATGTCATGCATCCTGAGATTGCTGCTTAGCAACCAGTTTCCGCGCTATATGGAGAGAATACAAGACAAGCGGCAGATTAAAAGGGAGATATTTATCTATCGCGGCCTGGAAAAGGTCAGAGGAACTTGCTGGAAATGTGCCGCACGCGTTTCTATCTAACATGCACATTATGCTTAATCTGCACAGGCAAACTTTGAAATAGCAGAATAGTGAAAGTTCGGGTGTCTCTCCAAGGTCGATTCTAGACTTTTTGCTGCCTGAGGCAAACTTGGGAGGATGTGCCCCCACCCCCGATTTGGAATGATCGCACAGCACCCGACAATTTGTCATTTAATGGCCTCAATTCACTAAGATCATGCTGGAGATAATAAGGCAAGAGAAAACTTACCTCCACACAGTGAGAGAGTTATCTTATCTTTTCATTCCTTAACTTACCTCCTCTGTAGTTAAGTTACCTCCTCTGTAGTTAAGTTACCTCCTCTGTAGTTAAGTTACCTCTTCTGTAGTTAAAGAGAACCTGAACTGAAAATAAAAAGTCAAAATAACCATACACAGGTCATACTTACCTCTCCCATAGTCTACTCCTCAATCTCTTTCTCCTCTCTTTCGTCCCATTTGCCCACTGTGATAAGTGGAATTCTCCATCCTCCATTTTAAAAATGGCCATTACCCCATAACCGCTTCCTGGTCAGCACACTGTTAAACTGTAATATCACCCACTTGAGCCATAGGGAAACATGGACATCACCTTGCAAATTCAGTTGTAACTGACAGATGCTGATATATAACTGACAGCAACTGGTATATTTCAGTTCTGACAAAATATTGTCAGAACTGGAAGGGATCACTGTAAGAAGACAATGGTGAGGTTCTGAGAGGAACTGACAGTGAGGTAAGTATGTAATATTCATCTGCAGCTACGTCATGTGTTTATTTTAAATAATTTTACACGCTTCAGGTTCCCTTTAAGTTACCTCCTCTGTAGTTCTTTTCACAGCCTGTTAGAATTCTGGAGTTATTTTAAGGATTGAAGAGTTAACTTAAAGACAGAAGAGTTAACTTTAGGTTTGCCTGAGGCAACGTGTTTCCTGAATAATGGTGATAACTCTAAAAACGTTATTAAAGACAGGAGATAAGCTTAGTGAATTGAGGCCTATAGTCAGCATGTCATTTAACGTTCTCACATGACATGCTGCAGCTCAACACAATAGCACACTGGCTGAGTGTGAGTCTGTGACAAACAAACTGCTCACCCTCAGCCAGTCCATTCCTCCTCAGGAAGATACACACAGTGCAAGAATGCTGCCCCTGAAATTTCTGCGCCTGATGCAAATGCTTCACCTTGCTTCATGAGCGAACCGGCCCTGTGTCTCTCCAGTCAGAGATATGAGAGTCTACAGCTCTGATACAGTTAGGCCGAAATAAAACAGCAATGATATTACAAGCTGTTGCTTTAATTAGAACTGCAATGCAGTGGAGGGACCCTAAGGCTGCATTTCCACTTGTGCGGTGAGAATCGCCGCGGTAAAAATTCGCATGCGGATGTGAAATTCGCATGCGGGTCCATGCGAATTCGCACGCGAATTCGCATGGATGATGAAGTATGCGAATTTAACCATGGCAGTGCTGGTGTGCTTTTCCATTGTTTCTATGCGAATTCGTATGCGAATTCGCATGAAAATTCGCATGCTCAAACCTCATGCGAATTTCCTATTAAATACATTGTATGCGATTCGCATAGCGGTATGCGAATTCTGATGGCTCTGCCACGCGAATTTTTTCTGCACAGAAAAACGCAAAGGAATCCTGACAAGTGGAAACAGTCCCATTCACTTCTATTGCTATGCGAATTTGCATGCCAAAACGCATGCGAATTCGCGATAGTGGAAATGAGCCCTAAGGCTACTTTCCCACTGACGCATTGTGTTGTGTCAAACAATATAATCACACAGTAAATGCTGCTAAAGTGGACCTGACCTCTTGCACAGGACAAAAGGAAAACATAGAGAAATGCACCCTGTATGTATTTAGAGAATTTAGCCTGTGTAATTCCCCCTCATCTGTGACTTATCACAACTGTAATTTGATCTCTTAGCTGTGTCAGCTGCCTGCCTCGGCAGAGCAGCTAATTTGTAAGTACAGGATATTAACCCTATGCCTGCTTCCATGAAAGCAAGAAAAACATTTCTTTGTTACAGCTGATACAAATTCTGCAATAAATCTGCAGTGTTTCTACTTCCTGATTCATAGAAGCAGACATAGGGTTAACATCCTGTGTTTACAAATTAGCTGCTCTGCCGAGGACTGACGGTATTCCTGAGCTGACATAGCTTAGAGATCAATTTACACTTCTGATTAGTCACAAATGAAGGGAATGGGGAAATTAGACAGGATAAAGTATCTAAATACATACATTTCTCTATGTTTTCCTTCTGTCCTGTGTGAGAGTTCAGGTCCAAAAAGTAAAAAAAAAATCTGATCTGTATGATTGTTTAGGGTCTACGGCTAAAGTTAAAGCGGACCCAAACCAAACATTTTTTTAATTTAAAAATATTTATTTGCACCACTCTGACACATACAAAGATAAATAAACACTCCTTCAAGCCTATGAGCATTTCAGTGCATGCTTTTCACCCTTCTCTTTTTATAACTAGGATTATACTGGGGGCAGCCATTAGCAATTCCTCCTTTGCCGGACACCATCTACTCCACCAGTTTGCCGGAAAAATCCCGGCAATATGAAAGGAAGGGAGGGGTTCCTCCAATAAATGTAAAATCTATACATATAATAGAGTAAGTGCCTCAACCTTCAAGCAAGAAGAAGAAGTAGCGCCCTGCCCCCAGGGCCGGTCCAAGCAAGAAGAAGGGGCTGATCCAAGCAAGAAGAAGTAGTGTCATATCAAACCAAGGGCAAAGAGGTGTAATTTGCATATTCAGTAGCAGTGCATTGTGGGTAACCACAAATGTTCACTTATAGCTGAATTATTGCAGATTTGCTTCTGTTTTAAGAAGGAAAATTACACCAAGCTTTGCTTTTTTTAGTAGGAGGTCTTTTTGGTCTCTTTTATCCTTCTATACATTCGTAGTAGTTTGGGTCACCCTGAGCTTCTTGGTTACTCTGTTGTACTGGTCCAACCCTATCTCATACAGCCTTATCAAGCCCTGCTATGTACTGATGAGGACCAAATGGCTGAAATAGGCTGTCACATGTGGGTTTGATACGACTGTTTAAAACTTAAAGCTATAGGCTTGCTTGACTTACCAAAGGTGAAAAGGAATAATTTGCATATTTAGTAGTGGTGCATTGTGGGTAATCACAAATGTTCACTTAGGCCTGGTGCATACCAAAAAACGCTAGCAGATCCGCAAAATGCTAGCAGATTTTGAAACACTTTTTCTTATTTTTCTGTAGCGTTTCAGCTAGCATTTTGCGGTTTTGGGAAACGTTTTTGGTGTAGTAGATTTCATGTATTGTTACAGTAAAGCTGTTACTGAACAGCTACTGTAACAAAAAACGCCTGGCAAACCGCTCGGAAGTGCCGTTTTTTTGAGCGGTTTGCGTTTTTCCTATACTTAACATTGAGGCAGAAACGCATCCGCAATCCAAAATCTGCAGCAGCCCGGGAGTATGCGTTTCTGCAAAACGCCTCCCGCTCTGGTGTGCACCAGCCCATTGAAATACATTACCCTAGCGGATCCGCACCCGCAAGCGGATCGCAAACAGCAGCCGAACCGCTCTGGTGTGCACCAGCCCATTGAAATACATTACCCTAGCGGATCCGCACCGGCAAGCGGTTCGCAAACCACAGCCGAACCGCTCTGGTGTGCACTAGGCCTTATAGCTGAATTATTGCAGATTTTCTTCTGTTTTAAGAAGGCAAATTACACCAAGCTTTGATTTTTTTAGTAGAAGGTCTTTTTGGTCCCTTTTATCCACCTATGCATTCCGAATGGTTTGGGTCCCCCTGAGCTGCTTGGTTACTCTGTTGTACTGGTCCAAGCCCTATCTCATACAGCTATATCTATCCTTACCATGTACAGATGAGGACCAAAAGTCTGAAACAGGCTGTCACATGTGTGTTTGATATGGCTGTGTAAAATTTAAAGCTATAAGCTTGCTATACACCAGTGGTTCTGGATGCTTGCTTGGCATACTAAGGGTGAAAAGGAATTATTTGCATATTTAGTAGCAGTGCATTGTGGGTAACCACAAATGTTCACTTATAGCCGAATTATTGCATATTTCCTTCTGTTTTAGGAAGACAAATTACACCAAGCTTAGCTTTTTTTTAGTAGGAGGTCTTTTTGGTCCCTTTTATCCCCCTATACATTCCTAGTAGTTTGGGTCACCCTGAGCTGCTTGGTTACTCTGTTGTACTGGTCCAAGCCCTATCTCATACAGCCGTATCAATCCCTGCCATGCACTGATGAGGACCAAAAATCTGAAACAGGCTGTCTACATGTGGGTTTGATATGACTGTGTAAAATTTAAAGCTATATGCTTGCTATACACCAGCGGCTCTGGATGCTTGCTTGGCTTACCAAGGGGGAAAATGGGTAATTTGCATATTTAGTAGCAGTGCATTGTGGGTAACCACAAATGTTCACTTATAGCTGAATTATTGCAGATTTCCTTCTGTTTTAAAAAGGCAAATTACACCAATACAGTGTGCGGCATTGCAGGAAGTGACGACAGTGGAACGCACGATGGAACATGGAAGAGGTGAGTCATGCCCACCCGCTGCCTCTTACTAATAGTGGCAGCTGCTACTGTGCTTAAGCAGGAGGGGGAGTGCACATGGGGGACCCGGACGAGGGGGGGGGTTCCTGCTGAGTTTAAGCTGGAGGTAGAGCACACAAGGGGGACACAGTTGAGGGGGGTCCAACCCCCCTCCCCGCCGCTGTGCCCAATACCCCCTTCCTGCCCTCTACCCTCTTATGCGGCGTATGGTACGCCGCGGGTCGGCTAGTATTTTATATTTGTCATCATGCAGCTGAAAAAAGGCTGCTATTTATTATTATAATTTAGAAAATAGATTTTATTTCTGAAATCTTGTATTTTTAATTTGGGTCCACTTTAAGTACACACTTGAAAGATTAATGAAAGATCACAGACCAATTTTATCCCCTTCCATGTAGTATGAGAGGCATACCTACACAGTCTATTCTATGGAGCTGCACTCCCCATCAGACAGAAATCTTTGCAAGATGCTGCACACAAAGATGCTGTACACATGCAACAGATCAGTTCCTACAAAAGATCCTTTCCTGCAAAAGATCCGTTCCTGCAAAATGCATTCATAGACTATGATATCTGCAGATCCTCATACACACCTTGTTTAACGCACAATCATCTGCAGATCAGATCCACCAGGATGGATTTTCCGATCCACAGATGATTGTCAGATCTGCAGATGAATGTCTGTTAAACAAGATGTGTATGAGATATACAGTTATTATAATAGACTATAAATGCATTTTGCAGCACCTGATCTTTTGCAGAGATTGATCTTTTGCAGATACTGATCTGTTGCATGTGTACAGCATCTTTGTGTGCAGCATCTTGAAAAGATTTTTATCTGTTTGGGAGTTCAGCTGAATAGAATAGACTGTGTAGAGTATGGCTCTCATACTACATGGAATGGGGTAAAATTGGTCTGTGATCTTGACTTTTCCAAAGACTTTTATCTCAAGTGTGTATGTAGCATTACTTAGGAGTATTAGAAGCATAGGAGAAGCAGGACAGCCAGGCAGTTGGTACGGTTTAAAAGTAAATAAATATGGCAGCCTCCATATCTCTCTGAATCCAGTTGCCCTTTAATACTGAATTATATCTTCATTGTGCGTATTAATAACCATCGCATATGGATTTTTATCTGTTCTCAGCCACCTACCTGGGAAACAAATGACTCTTTTATCGGATGGCCTATTAATCCCTGATGCCATTGGAACACTGTCAAATATCCACTTACGAGAATGAATCATCCCACTCCCCTATAATAGCTTAATAAATAAAATAATAAATAACTTCTAATACCAAAATGGTCTTTCTATGATTCCCATTATAAACGTGCGTTAGACCTCAGGTATATTCATCTTACCCTGATGATGGATAGTCAATTTCACTTAGTTATGGGCTTGAATGGCCGTAGAAACCATTATAGTTAATTGCGATATTGACAGGGGCTCTTTGTCATGTGAGAGGTTAATTGATTGTTAGGGGCAATGGTCCCATTGTTAGCCATTAGGGATACATGCCTTGGCTCTTCCTCGGTTTAGGCGCCTGTACGTCAGCCTTGCGCACGGAGCCGTTCTCATGTGTCCTTCCCGCTAACAGCAGTGTTCATATAAATGTTTTTATAAGCAATGAGCGCAGGATCTTGTTTATGGCACAGTAAAGTGCATTTTGTGGTGCATTTTACACATTGCTCGTAATTACTGAAGTAATCCATTATTCTTGGATATGTGCGCCATGCCGTCACACAACCATTGTATGGTGAGGAATGCGTGTGTGGATTCTCATTAGTACACATATAAATGCATGACAGGATGCTGCAATCTCAGTGGGGGAAGAGTGGGATGGTCCAACACGCCAGGAGATAGGCCCTGCGTCTCCTGGAGAGGCTTATCACAGGAAGCAGGTGAAGTCTTTATTCCCGAAGGAAGTCATATGTTGGTGTTTCATGGCTATTGCCTTTAAGATGGAATGCGTAGTGGCAGTTCAGTATATTTTCATTTAAAGGGATACTGTAGGGGGATCAGGGGAAAATGAGTTGAAGTTACCCGGGGCTTTTAATGGTCCCCCGCAGGCATCCTGTGCCCACGCAGCCACTCACCGATGCTCCGGCCCCGCCTCCGGTTCACTTCTGGAATTTCAGACTTTAAAGTCTGAAAGCCACTGTGCCTGCGTTGCCATGTTCTCACATCCCCTGATGTCACCAGGAGCGCACGGTGCAGGCACAGACCATATTGGGCCTGCGCAGTACGCTCCTGGTGCCATCAGTGGGAGCGAAGACATGGCAACGCAGACGCAGTGGTTTTCAGACTTCAAAGTCTGAAATTCCAGAAGTGAACCAGAGGCGAGGCCGGAGCATCGGTGAGTGGCTGCGCGGGCACAGGATGTCTGCGGGGGACCATTAGAAGCCCAGGGTAACTTCAACTAATTTTCCCATGACCCCCCTACGGTGTCCCTTTAATGTAAATAGTTTATTGGAATAAAAAAACACTAGAAATAAAACACAAAACAAAAAAACTCTCATAAAGTCCTTTATGTCAAACTGATTTTAAGTGGTCTGAAGCTCAGCAATTTTTCTTTGCTCTAAAAGATTATTTACAGCCTTAAACTACCAGCATTTTTTTAGCTGTACAGCATTCAAACAGTTAAACACAGCAGTGCATTCTGCAGTGGAAACTTGTGATCCGAACTTTTAGCTTTTGATCCGAAGGGATAACATTGTATCAACAAAGAAATGTAAGCAATAGATAATTAGTTACAGCTAGCAAGGCTAAAACTGAACTACACAGAGCTGACAAGCAGAGTAGCAGACACAGACATAGAAATGTACCACTAGATAGCTGCTGGATTTATATTAAAATCTATGAATGAAATGCCATGGCTGCTTTCAGAGCAGATAAACTATACTTTGGGAACTTGTAATTTGTAAACGGGCAATATTAATTGTGCACAAAAGCAAATATTGAATGGTATTTTTATTGAATGTAATGTCAGCGTTTTATACCACTCTAATGTAAACCTGTAATGCAATAAAGTGCCCCTAGTAGGTACTTACCTCTGGAGGGGGAAGCCTCTGGACCCTAAAGAGGCTTCCTTCTTCCTCCCGGTAAGCCCCATTCCTGCACTGGGACTAGGGATGGTTGGAAATGCCCATTTCCGATTGCGTGGAAATTTCGATTTCCGCCAATGTCATTTCTGATTTTCCATTTTTTGCATCAGAGAATGCAAAAATGAAAAGAAATCTTGTGATTGGTTAAAATTACCGTGGTGATTCAAGTTTTGCAGAAAAATTCTGCATTCTCTTATTGGTACAATGCTTCTGAGTTCTGTGATTGGGCTAAAAGTACTGACTTGTGGTCAATCGGATTTCCACGGAGTTCTGATTTTGGTTTTCCGATTTCCAAATTTGATCGGAAATGCAGAAGCAGCGGAAGTGCCTTGGGCTTGTTGGCTGGGTGATAGTGTGACACTATTGTATTTGTAAATTTATTTTTTAAAGAGAACCCGAGGTGCATTTTAAGAATGCTATTAGGACACAGAGGCTGGTTCTGCATACTATCACCAGCCTCTGTGTCTGTACTGTGCCCCCCCCAGACTCCCCCCGGGCTCTGCTGTCCCCCATCAATAAAAACATTGCTGTTTACCTTTGTGCTTTCAGTCACCCCAGCTCCCCGCCTCCTCTATAGCACGACTCCCCGCCTGCGTCCCTTCCCTCCCCGCGCTCCGTAAGCTGATTAGAGGGAAGTAGTGGCGGCTCCAGGATTTTTTTTTGGGAGGGGGGTTGCTATGCAGGGGCTGGATAATTTCGAGGGGGAACTAGGTTTTGCAGCGTCAACATTTTTTAGGGGCGTGACCAAAACGAGGGGCATGGCCAAAATGAGGGCGTGAGCAAAAAAAGAGAGGCGTGGCTAAAAGCGGGTGTGTGGTAAAGTGCTGGAGTACATTCCAGTGCTATATAAATACATAAATACATAATTATATGGTAGGACATAGGCTCAATCAGAGGCAGCCAGGCCCAGGCAGGCAATGACGCAGCAAAAATTAACAAGACCCCCGTCCCCCCCAACTCCCCCTGCCCGATGCCCGCGCTGAACCGGCTGGGGGACTCACACAATGGGACTGGCTCTCCTCTCCAGACTCCAGTCCTCTTCTCTCTCCTCAAGGCTCTGATGCGCTCTCTAGTAACTCGCTCGTCTCCGCTCATCTCCGTGCTGGCTCCCTCTCTCCTCACGGCTCCGCCCTCACCACGCGGCATGCGCCGTGTTATGCTGCCTGGCCGAGTGAAGTCATGTCAGCGTGCGTTGCGCACGGAACGTCTGACGTCAGTCTATCTGTGATGCCGCGGCCGCACACAGCAAGGGAACCTGAGCACAGCGTGAGTGCCAGACGGGGCTTGGGCTGGGCAGGGACTGGGCAAAAAATTAAAGCGGCAGTGCGGCACCACCATATTGCTGCTATGAAAACATTTTTTTTTTAAAATCAGCAACTGTTTTTTTAGGCGGTGATAATAGGGGCTTAGACAAATTTAGGGGGTGCTTCAGTACCCCAAAGCACCCCCCTGGCGCCGCCCCTGGAGGGAAGGGACGCAGGCGGGGAGCGGTGCTATAGAAAAGGCGACAGACAGCATGCTAGCGACAGGCTGCCTGTCGCTAGCACAGCATTTTTTTTTCTGGGAGACAGCACTTCAGGTTCTCTTTAACCCTCCTGGCGGTTTGCAAAAAAATCGCCAGGGGGCAGCAAATCTTTTTTTTAAAATTTTTTTTTTTTTTTTTTCATGTAGCGAGACAAAGTCTCGCTACATGATAGCCGCTGCTCAGCGGCATCCCCCCAGCCCCTCCGATCGCCGCCGGCGATCGGAGATCCGGAGATCCCGTTCAAAGAACGGGATCTCCCGGAGGGCTTCCCCCGTCGCCATGGCGATGGGGCGGGATGACGTCACCGACGTCATCGACGTCGTGACGTCAAAGGGGATTCCGATCCACCCCATAGAGCTGCCTGGCACTGATTGGCCAGGCAGCGCACGGGGTCTGGGGGGGGGCGGCTGCGGCGCGACGGATAGCGGCGGATCGGCGGGTAGCGGCGGCGATCGGGCACTGCACGCAGCTAGCAAAGTGCTAGCTGCGTGCAGCAAAAAAAAAATTATGCAAATCGGCCCAGCGGGGCCTGAGCGGTGCCTTCCGGCGGCTTACCCCGAGCTCAGCTCGGGCTTACCGCCAGGAAGGTTAAATACATTTTTGTGATAATTCTATTACATAAATGAAAATAGAAACCCTAAAGAACAAATTTGCAGTGCGACCCACTTAAATACTGCCGTTATTTTAGAAATGTAAAAGTGGCTCTAATAAACTAAAATGAAGTCATCTGTAAAAATAAAGAACATCTGATTTTTACCCTCAGGAGTCAGTATGTCTTTATTAGTATAAAAGATGAATTTATAAGAAATGGGCGTTGGCACTTCGTACAAGAGATGATGATTCATCATTATTTCTGTCAGACAGTAGCCAGTGTTTTAACCACTTAAAGGAGTTCTTTCGCGAAAAAAGTAGGCAGTTAAAAAATGTGACAGATGACAGGTTTTGGGCCAGTCCATCTTTTTAAGGGGGATTCTCAGGGCTTTCTTTGTTTTCAACAGCATTTCCTGAACAACAGTTGCAAAATTTAACTGACATAATATTGTGCAATTGATTAGGGAGGCCGGCTGGTATCTTGCTATTTTGGCAGTTAAACTGTTGTTCAGGAAATGCTGTTGAAAACAAAGAAAGCCCTGAGAATCCCCCTTAAAAAGATGGACTGGCCCAAAACCTGTCATCTGTCACATTTTTTAACTGCCTACTTTTTTCGCGAAAGAACCCCTTTAAGGACCACAAGCTTTCCCACCCCAGTGACCAGGCTATTTTTTTTTTTACAATTTAGTGCTCTGCAGTTTTATCAGCTCGCTACAGAGTCATACAGCTGCGCACACAAATGGATCCCCCCCTTTTCTGCCCACTTACAGAACTTTCTGTTGGTGGGCTCTGATTGCTGCTGGCATGTTATTTATTTGCTTGTTTGTTTGTTTTTTTTAAATAAAAATGCATTTTTTTTTTGTATTCTTTCTCCCTTCCCCTGCCAGCCAATCACAGCAATCCTCTCTCAGAGGCGTCAGCCTATGAGAGGGGGTTGAGTTTTGAGCCTCTCCAGGGGACAGCCAAGTGACACTGCTGTCCCCAGTACAGCGCTGCAGTAGATCTCAGCGCTGTACAATGTAAACAGACGGCGGTCTAACAGTCTGCTAACGGCGATCGCCACTGGGATGCATGTGCATCGGCTCGCGATCCCCTACAATCTCCGCCCCCGGGACTTGACACCAATCAGCGTTATGCGGTCCTGGGGGAGCCACTTTTGCGGCCGCTGATCGGCGTTAGGTCGTGAGGTGGTTAATCAAAGTAATTTTAATTTGGTGTGGCTTTTTTAACCCTTAGTGTGAATTAGTAAGGGGTCTGCAGGAGACCCCTTTACTTGAGTGGGGTGGTTATCAGGTCCTCCAAACCATAAGAATCAGCTTAGCTCCATAGCTCAGTCAAGCGGACAAATAATGTGCAAGTAAGACTGTTCAGTATATTTATGTAGATCCTTTCCAGGGAATTGCGTTTGTAAAGAATAAAGGAAATACTGAGAATCCCCCATGAGGAGGTGGAACAGTCTAAAGCCTGCCAGATCAGTCAGATTTTAACTACCTACTGTAAAGATAAGTGCACACATTATATAATAGTCGACTGATAATGACTGCTTCGGCGGACAATCATTTGCCTTTCTACTATGTGTACAGCATTCGACCAATGTTACTTAAGGAACCAACTTGTTGGAACCTTAATGACCCCGATTCTCAAGTATGCCTGATCGCATTGTTATTTTCTCTCCCTCCTTCCAACTCTATACATCTGTATAGCATTGATCTCTGATTTGTAACATAGTGTGGAACATAGTTTGGTAAAAAAAAAAGAAATCCTTCCATCAAGTTCAACAAGAAGGAAAAACAGATGAAAAAACGCCAACAAACAAATCATACTGAACCTGCACATATCCCAGTTGATCCAGGAGAAGGCAAAAAACCTTACAAGGCCTGGACCAATTAGCCTTAAAAGGGAAAAATTCCTTCCCAACTCCAGGTGGCAGTCAGATAAATCCCTGGATCAACTCTTCCAGGAATTACTTATTATAGCCGTGGATGCCCTTCAATGCAAGGAAAACATCCAAGCAGATATAGAGTTTGCCATAAGTACTTTCTGAGGTAAGATATCAGAGCAATTTTCACCTCCCATTCATTCGCTAATAACTTTATCACTACTTATCACAATTTATTGATCTATATCTTGTTTTTTCCGCCACTAATTAGGCTTTCTTTGGGTGGTACATTTTGCTAAGAATTTTTTTTTATAAATGCATTTTAACAGGATGGAAAAAAATCATTATTTCTCAGTTTTCGGCCATTATAACTTTAAAATAATCCACGCTACCATAGTTAAAACCATGTATTTTATTTGCCTGTTTGTCTCGGTTATGACACCATTTAAATTTTGTCCCTATCACAATGTATGGCGCCAATATTTTATTTGGAAATAACGGTGCATTTTTTTCGTTTTGCGCCCATCACTATTTACAAGCTTATAATTTAAAAAATGTTCGTAGTATACCCCCTTCAAATGCATATTTAAAAAGTTCAGACCCTTAGGTAACTATTTATGTCTTTTTTTTTTTTTATTGTAATTTTTTTTCCATTAAACATTTTATTTGGGTAATATTTTGGTGTGGGAAATAAACAGTTAATTTTTAATGTCATTATATGTGTAAATTGAAATGTAACAAATATGTAGATGTAGTTTTACTATTTGGCCACAAGATGGCCACCCTGGGGTTTTTTTTTCCTCCTTGTGCTTCTTGCTAACCGGAAGCACAAGGGGGACGCGGAAAATTTTACGTGCAGAAAGACTGAAGCCTCTTGTAAGAGCACGGGACACGGATCGGTGCCGCAGCAGAGCAGCCGCCTGGACGTGAGTTTCACATCCGGGCGGCAGAAATGGTTAATAGCAATGGCAAAAACTTTTTTCCTCCACATGCAAATCATGTCCCCTTGTCTTTCCTACAACCCTGGGGGCAGAAAGCTCACCTGGCAAGCTTTTGTGTTGTCCTCTGATGTATTTATACATGTTAATCAGGTCACCTCTTAGTCTCCTTTTTTCCAAATTAAATGAGCCCAGTTAGTCTACCATTCCTTGGTGAGATCTTACATCCCTCTTATTAATTTAGTTGCCCGTCTTTGTACCTGTTGCAGAAGGTCAATGTCCTTTAAATAGTGTGGTGCCCAAAACTGTATCACATACTCTAGATGTGGCCTAACAAGTGATTTATACAGTGGGAATAGCATTAGGGAATAGGAATAGCCTGGCAGATCTGCTTTCTTTTAGTCGCTATGCTGTGGCTCTGAGCTCAGCCCACGTCTTCACCTATAGACAAGCCCCCACTTGAACAGGACACTGAATATGTTTCCTGACTTCAGTTACCCCCAGGTCTTAACGTGCAAGGTATAGCAACTGAGGCAGAGAAAGCCAGAGTACCACCAGAGCAAACAAGATTATGTAGCTGGGTGATATTAGGTAGTAGAGAAGAATGCTTTTGTGGAGGAGGTTACACAGATCATCCTAGGAACTATGGACAAGGGAGCAAGATTGCTCAGGGCGACTGCAGCCCTGAGCTTCTGATGTCCAGCACACAAAAAAAACAACAGACAGACAAATGGAATGCTTGCCAGCAAACAAGACACACTGGTTGCTCAGGGCTGCCGCAGCCCCCCTGAGCCTCTGATGTTCAGCACACAAGACAGACATCAGACAGACAAAATGCATGTTAGTAACAGGACACACTGGTTGCTCAGGGCAACCACAGCCCCGAGTCTCTGATGTTCAACACACTGAGTAACAAAGACAGACAAGAGAGAGACAGACTGAATGCTTGCCAACCTAATCGCTGCCCCAGTGATAGCAAACATCCACACTGACAAGGACAAGACAAACAAGTAGGAGTGTAACTAATAGCAACTACAGCTTATAGTTACGTCCACAGGAACAAGAATTACTGTGACAGACAAACAGAAGGATTGTTTGCCCAGCAACAGCAAACATCCACACTGGTACGGACAAGACAAACAGGTAGGAGCGTAACTAATAGCAACCACTGCTACAGTCATGTTCAGATGAACAGAGCAAGCAGGAATACTACCAGTCACCAACGTAGTGAAGGCAGTCTCCAAACTATCAGGATTGGTAAAGACTTCACTGTAACCCCCGCGGGTGCAGTGAACGTCCAGGCAGGCAAGGCAAGATAATGCAATACAATACAATACAACTTTCACACCAGGAACCCAGCAATCAACTATGGCTAAAATGAACGCTATGTCGGGCAAGGTCTGAGAGGAGAAACAGGCATTTCTATGGACATCAGCCAATGAGAGCAGGCATGCAAATTCCCACACAGCTGAACAGGCATGGTCGGAATTGCTGAATTCCGATTCCGTGGTAATTCCGTGTTCCGTCGATCCGGAATTCCGCTACCGGGTCATTCCGGCGGTATACGGAGCTGTTCCGCGGAATTCCGTGGAATTCCGACGGTATACGGACTTCAGAAATGTATATTATGCGGATTTCCGTAATTTACGTAAGCGTAACTCAATCCGTTTTTTTTCCACATTTACTGATTGTTTTTGGTTTCTTCTGCCTTTTATGATGATATGGAGATTGTTTTAAGAGTGTAAAGTCAATAAAATTGTTGTATATAGTCTCAAATGTGTTAACAGCGTACTTCCGTAAAAAAATTCCGGAATTCCGCCCACGTGCGCTGGGGGCGGAGGTACCGTTGCGGAAGTTCGTCATTCTTTACTTCCAGCCCATGCAGTGTTTGGAGTGGCCCAGTGAGAGTGACCTGAGAGACTGTCTGCACTGCAAACTGTTATTGTGGTAAGTGAGTAGTATACTTTTACATATATGTTTATGATGTGATGAATGCAATTAGTCCATTTTGTTTTAGTTAGAGAAATGTTACCATTTTTGTTTTTGACCCTCCCTGACCTGTACATCATTTGTATATGGCCCTGTTTCCACCATAGCGAATTCGCATGCGACGTCGACATGCAGATTTGCTTAGTGTATTGAAGTGGCTGGGGCTGTTTGCACGCGTGCGTCGTGCGTGCTTGATTTGGCGGCGGGCCAAATCTGCACGACGGTATTGCAGATTTTGCGTGCGTCTGGAATCCGTGCGAATCGCCGCTAATGTATTTAATAGGAAAAACGCATGCGTTTTCTTGCATTAGTTTTCCCCCGCGATTTTGCGTGCGATTTCGCACCTTTTCGAATCTTAAACTACCCTGGCAGTGTCATGGTTAATTTGGCAGTGTCCTGGTTAAAATTGCACGCGAAATTGTGGTTAAAACGCATGCAAAATCGCATCCGCATGTGTTTTTATCTGCGGGGGAATGCCGGCAAAATTGTGATGCAACAGTGGAAACTTAGCCGATAGGATATTATCATGTTGCATTTGATGGCGATTTGTGGCATGCACTTTCACGGCATGAAGTTCCCTTCGCGGGCAAGCTGGGCATGTTGGGCCTTTTTTATTTTTCCAGAGCCCATGGTGGAGGAGGGCCGGCAGACCGACACAACAACCCCCACAGAGTACAACCAGATTGGCAGCAGATTTGCCCACAAGTGCACTCAGATTGTTTGCAGATGTGTCCAAAAAAATGCAGTCAGATTGATTGAAACCTGTGCCCACAAGTGCATTCAGATTGGTTGAAAAACATGTGCCCAAATAGCAGTAAGATTGATCCTTGATGTTCCCACAAAGTGCAGTCAGATTGGTCGTAACGTGCGCACAAGTGCAGTCCGATTGGTTGAAACATGTGCCTACAAAATGCAGTAAGATTGTTCGCTGATCTTCCCACAAAGTGCAGTGCTATTTTTGTATGTGCAGATAGGCCGGTTTCCTCCCGGGTTCAGTGGTGCACTAGGATCTGAGTAGATCATAAAATAACAAACAATACTAGCTAAGCTATGTGCAGATAGGCCGTTTTTTCTCCCATTTTTACTCCACTGCACTATGATCTGACTACTAGGTCTGAGTGCTATGTGTGCATTCGCAACAGTAGACAATTGGCAACTGTGAGCGGCGGCCTTATATGTCAGAGTATATTTACAATCCCCGACCATGATCTCCCAGCCAATCTCCGTTATCAGACAGGCATGTCCCGAAGTCAGCTGACCGTCTTGTCAGCTGATATTCCTTCTCAACGCATAAAGAAGACAGCTGCGTTGATTGCGCGTGCGTGTATGCCGAGTCCTCCTATGCAGTGTGGACAAGGCAGAACACCGCACGTCGCCAGCTCCAGATGACTCCAACTCTCCCTCCGCGTTCCCAGAGGAGAAAGCAGCGGCAGTGCTGTATTCCGCCACAACGGTAATTTTCTTATTCATTACAGATCCCTAGCCACGTCCGTAATTTCTAGCACTGTAGAAGCATATGAAAGTAGTAGATAATAGATATCCACTTCCGTAGTAGTGATTTGTAACTATATAAGTAGAGATGTCGCGAACCGCCGATTTTCGGTCCGCGAACTTCCGCGTAAGGTTCGATTAGCGCAAACCTCCACAAACCACAATACACTTCAATGGGGAGGCGAATTGCAAAATGTAAAAAACATTACTATGGCCATAAAAGTGATGCTAAACATCTTTTAAAGGGTCTAACACCTACAACCCCAGGTGGAGGAGCGGGATACATGCCAAAAGTCCCCGGGAAAAATCTGGAATTGACGCAAAGCAGCTTTGTAAGGGCAGAAATCACCTTGAGTGCTAAATGACAGGCCTAAAGTGTTTTAAAACATATTGCATGTGTATACATCAATCAGGTAGTATAATTAATTAGTGTACTGCTTCACACTGACACACCAAACTCACTGTATAACACACTGCAAACAGCTGTTTGTGTATGCAGTATGAATTGCAACGGCTGTCGCATCAACACAAGTGCAGTAATAATGGGTATTACACTACTGATACAGTTAGTAACTGGATGTGGTTGGCCTGGCAGTGGCAGCCAGTATGATTTGCAGCGGCTGTCAGCGGTAGACAAGTGCACTGATAAGGTTGTTACTGCTAATAGTCACTGGGATGTGTGTGGTGGGCCTAACAGTGGTGGCAGCAGGCAGTATAAATTGCAACAGCTTTGGCAGCCAGCAGTAACACAAGTGCAGTAATATATACAGTTGAATTCAAATCAACATAAAAAAAAAAAAGAGGATTAGTTTGCAAAAGAACTGTTGTGGGGGGCTGTTATAGCGACATCAATTAGCCAGGAGCAACTTAACAAGCAAGGAGCATAACTAATATTTTCCTATGAGAGACAGTCTGCAGCAGCTCGCCCTACACTCACTAAAGCAGGCACACGAGTCAGCGTAATGGCCGCCGCTGCCTGCTTTTTATTAGGGGGGCATTGTCTCCAGGGGATAGCGTAGCCTGATTGGCTAGTTTGGGCCTGCTGACTGTGATGTAGAGGGTCAAAGTTGACCGTAATGGAGCATTATAGGGTGAATCGAACTTCCTGGATAGTTCGCGTTTCGCCGCAATGCCGAACACCCGGAAGTTCGGCTTGAACCGTTCGCCGGCGAACCGTTCGGGACATCTCTATAGATAAGCATTTATACAATAGTCATTGTACAGACTATATTATATAATGCTATGTTGCTGTCTTTGTCTCTAAACAGAAAACTCATAGCAATTAAACATGTTTTGATCAGAAAAATGTTTTCGTATGTGCAAAAACATATTATATTTTTCAATGTTATTTTTCATTGACTTCTAGATGGCTGCTGCTGCTGAAGCCGTTGATGGAGGGAGGAGCAGGGCGTCTGCTGCTGCTGCTGAAGACGCCGCTGATGATGGGAGGAGCAGGGCGTCTGCAGCTGAAGCCGCTGACGGTGGGAGGAGCAGGTCGTCCAACACTCGGCGACTAAGAAAGAAGGAGAAAACCTTCATCATTAAAGTAATTTTTTTTATATTTCTCCTTACTGTATTAATCCATGAACCCAAAAACTCATTAATATCAAAGCTGAATATTTTTGGAAGTAGTTTTTATTCTGTTTTTAATTTTTGCGATTTTAGGGGGATATCAATCTGTGTGTGCAGATGACTTTTACTGTGCACAATTATTAGGCAACTTAACAAAAACAAATATATACCCATTTCAATTATTTAATTTTACCTGTGAAACCAATATAACATCTCTCTCCAGTGATAAATACCAGCCCAAACCAGTACTCCACCTCCACTCTGCTGGCATCTGAGTCGGACTGGAGCTCTCTGGCCTTTACCAATCCAGCCACGGGCCCATCCATCTGTCCCTGTGGCCCATGAAGAAGACTCACTCTGATTTCATCAGTCTATAAAACCTTAGGACAATGAGTCTTGATATATTTCTTGGCCCAGCCTTTATTTTTCCAGGCGCTTCTTGCGACCCTGTTGACTATTTTGAATGAAACGCTTGATTGTTCGATGATCACGCTTCAGAAGCTTTGTAATTGTACGAGTGCTGCATCCCTCAGCAAAATATCTCATCGATTTTGGACATTTCTGAGCCTGTCAAGTACTTCTTTTGACCGATTTTGACAAAGGAAAGGCAGTTACCTAATAATTATGCACACCTGATACAGGGTTTTGATGTCATTACACCACACCCCTTCTAATTACAGACAGAGATGCACATCACCTAATATGCTTAATTGGTAGTAGGCTTTTGAACCTATACAGTTTGGAGTAAGACAACATGCATGAGGCCTCTTTTCCACGAACTGTTGATAGGCAGTGAAATGCCTTTCAAACTCTCACAACCGCTCGCTGACGCTTGGTAAGTGCTCCCTGCTGGCTGCTGCCTGGCAACTGCTCACTGCTGCCTGGTAACTGCTTGCTGAGCACACAGCTCAACAGTTCGTGGTAAAGAGGTCTAAGGATGATGTGGTCAGAATACTCATTTGCCTAATAATTCTGCACTCCCTGTAGTACCCCGAAGATTTGCAATGGAAGGGCTTAATGTTCAGACTACACAACTACGCCCCACACACACTCAAGTCAACTCAACATCGTTCTTTTAGGCTCTCATAACTTTGATTTAAAATTCACTTACAGATAATCTCCTTGTATTGTTCACACAGTTGATAATACTGATAATAAGTCAATTCAACATTTAATTTACTTTCAGCAGTGTTGTTAGTACCATAGCAAGAGATGTATGTATTGTAAAGGTTATTTTTTTGTTGATCATTAATTTTTTTTTATGTTGCAGACTATGTTACGGGGGGGGTATGACACTGCGAAGAGGGCGGCGAAGAGGGAGGTGATGGACCGGCTGCTGCAAGTCCTTCAGACTACTTACCACCGCACGTGGTCGGTTAAAAAAATTCAGACAATGTGGTCTGACTTTAAGTCCAAGACCCCACGTGCGGTGGAGAAAATAAAGTCTGACCTTGAGTGTAAGTAACAAATGTTTTTTTCATATATGTAGCGGGATGTGTAATTTTTTTTCAACCTTGTTAATCCTCACGATTTTCCAATGTATCAGTGGCTTTATACTCTTATTGTTATGCAATGCACTGTTTAACCTTAGGTAATATCTTCTTCTATCTGTATTTTTAAAACAATCTCACATTTTTTTTTAGTGGATGGGTCTCAGCGACGCAGGCGGTCCCGTCGTGCCTCTGCTCCTCCCTCTTCCAGACAGGGATTGGATCCTGCTGCTGTCCCCTCCCCTGAAGATAATGATGAGGAGGCTGGACCCAGCACCAGCCACAGATCGAGAAGTCTTCAGCGCCGTGGGCAAAGGCGTGCCCGTGGCCGGAGCCTGTCTGTGGCATGTAAGTATTTTATAACAAAGTTTTAACATTAATCAAATGAAAGTGGTACGTCTGTAAGGAAGGAGATTAGTACATAATTTAATTTTGCACAGAACTATGTTTTTTTTTTTTTCTCTCCAAGAAAAAAAAAAAAAGTTGCATGATACCATGTTTTCTTTTTATCGTAGCATCTATCTCTGCGCGACTTCGCAGCCGCAGGCGCGGAAGACGACAGAAGTCTTCCAGCAGGCCAGAATCTGGTCAAAGTGGCACAACTGTGTGTAAGTAAAATGTACTGTTGTACAAAGAAGTACACACAAGACGGAATGTATCCACATATTTATAACAGTACTAACTTAACTCTTTTTTTGTGTGTGGGGGGGGAAATAAAAGTTGTACCGAGTGTTTAATGTGAAAAAAATTCCACTTTCAAATCATCTGCTGGCCAGTGACCACTGACCAGTTTGTTTTCTGTACACGGTTTTTGTTAAAAGTCAATATTTATTACAAATATTGATTGCCACTACAAGGCCCAGGGAACTAACATGCGATGTAGTAAATTTGATAGTTACAATGATATAGTAGAGGTTCTTTGAGAAGTGTTTTTATCGTTATTGCTAATTTTCATTATGTATATAGCGCCAACATCTTCCTCTTCGATGCACAGAGTATATTGTGTTGTCAGTTATCTGACAAAGACTGTACGTGCACACAATGTACATCATACCAAAGTCCTATGTCTGTATTGCCCTCTATTCAACTACCTTTATCAAACAGTGTACAAAGTTTCTCATAATTTACCACATCAAATTTTGCTTTTGAGAAAGTCTTATCGATGTGTATAACGTTGCATCTAGAAAACATTCAATAAATATGTAACACCTTACTTAATGCAAAATTAGATTTTGCTTGTGCGTTACATTATTAAACCTTTTACATGGTATTTGATGCAGTGTATTGATTTGCGGACGTTGTAGTGCATGTATCGTATGGTAGTCTAGAAGAATGAGTTATAGGAGGAAAACAATACAGACAGAAGGAAGAAATTAAAGGAACACTATCTAGAAAAAACTCGGCAGTTAACATGTTACAGATGACAGGTTTTGGGCCAGTCTACCTGTTTTTAGGGGTGATTCCCAAGGCTTTATTTGTTTTCAACAGCATTTACTGAACAACAGTTTACAAATATAACTGACAACATAGTGTGCAAGTGAGTAGGTAGACCGGCTGTTATCTTGCCATTTTGGCAGTTCAACTGCTGTTCATGAAATGCTTTTGAAAACAAAGAAATCCATGAGAATCACCCCATGACGGTGATGGATTGTGCCAAAAGCCGTCGGTTCTGTCAGATGTTTACTGCCTACTTATTTCAAGATAGTTGTCCTTGAAGAACTCCAGCCCGAAGTTGAATGGATTGGAATCGTAGAAAAGTAAGAGCACTGACCCACCACCACATCACCCTGCTTCCAGATTACAATACCTCATCCAGCCAGTGATTATGTCCATCCATAGTGAAACTAGTGTATCATCCCTAAATATTATGTAAGCCGGGAAGCCCATGGTTTAATTTCACAACTTGAAATGAAACTTTATCCCTAAGTGGCCATAAATAAATTGTACATACTGGGCCAACATATCAATTTAAGAAATGTTGACAAGCTTCAGTACTATGGCAGTATGCACGTGTGTAATGGTAGTTTAAAGGTATTCCTTATCCACTAGCCACAACAATTTCTTCAACATTTATGTGTCTTTTTTGGATTGTGATTTTGCGATACACTAATTTTGGCAGTCATATTTCATTAGTCATACTTTTTGAAAAACAATGAGTATGTATTTTGATTCTGGATGAGATCATTCATTGGCAAACTTAGACATGAGTAAACAGTGACTTTTCGGCTTATAAAAAGCATTCATCGGAGTGGTTCCTGACTAACAATGAAAAACACACTTTCTGTACACTGACATAAAGTTTAACAATTTTTCTGCAAACATAAATGTAATTATACATGACTTAAATGTTACTCAGTCAGAGAACACTTTTCCTGCTATCCAAGCTGAGTTGATAAGATCAACATTGCCCTGAATGAAACGTAACGTACACTCTGGTGACTGGCTAGCCATTGTAAATTCCAAGTTCAAATTGAAACTGGGCTAGTCACATCACATCACATGCACCATTAATTCTAAGCTAAAGAGAATTGTGGCATTTCAAACCAACGTATGCATGGGGAAAAAAAAGAATAGTGCCAGTAAACACCATCTTACAAAGCATATGACACAAACAATGAAGTAAAAAATTTAAATAAATCAATCATTTTGCGCATTGATAAACCCATTGTACAAGCATGAGAGGTTCTTAACAAGAGTCCTAGTTTAAACCAGGTTGTACAGATTTCATGAAATGTGTACATTTTGAATCTTGTGTACATCTCATTTTTTCCTTTAGAAGCCACCCATGAATACAGTGAATGTCAATGTATAAGTTGTGTTTTCAATGTGTTTGTCATGAAAAAGTACAACGAAAGTATTATAATGTGAAAAATCACTGTTTACTTTTCTCGAATCTAGCCTAACCAATCAATGCTATCACTGGGTTTCATAATGCCTTGCTTTTACTGATGGCTGATACGGTACCACACTCTACTGTTTATTCTTTTATTATCAGTTTTTGTTCATGCGTAGTGTAATATTTTATTTTTCTCCATCTTTTTCTTTACAGCTTCTTCTCATTTCGAGATTCTGGCCGGCCAAGTCTCAACCCTGCAGCAGGAAGTGGTGGTTCTGACTTCCACTGTTCAACAATTAGAACAGTGGAAGTCAGAACAACAAACGACTCTTCAGCAGCAGCAGGCGGACTTTGAGGAGCGACTTCGGCAGCAAGAGGCAGCTTTCCGCCACCAACTGCTGCAACAAAGGCAGGAGATGGAGGGCCAAATTGAGGAGCAAAGGCAACGCATCCTCGCTTTCAGGGAGGAGGCAGGACAGCTCCATGACTATTTTGGACAACTGGCAGGTACAAGGAGGATGTAATGTTGGTCCTGACTCCTCCTGGGTTCCGAATTATATCCAGTGGCTTGCAAAAGTATTGTGCCCCCTTGAAGTCTTCCACATTATATCATATTACTGCCACAAACATGAATCCATTGTATTAGAATTCCACGTGAAAGACCAATACAAAGTGGTAGACATAAATAGTATTTCTTGAAATATGGGCTACAAGGTGTAGAAAAGGCCGCCCGAGTTTTGATATAGCCTACAAGTGTTGGAAGCCGAAATATTTCATTCGCCACTATCCATGGCGGCCTGGAGGGGGAATAGTAATTAACACGGCCCTGGGCTTTTTTTGTAGCCAAAGTTTTTGTATGGGTACACGTGAGAAAAAGTGGACTGAAAATCATACATGATTACAAACATTTTTTAAAAATAAATAACTAAGTGGGGTGTACTTAATTATTCGGTCACCTGAGTCAATACTTTGTAGAACCACCATTTTTTTGCAATTACAGCTGCCAGTCTTTTAGGGTATGTCTCTACCAGCTTTGCACATCTAGAGACTGAAATCCTTGCCCATTCTTCTTTGCAAAACAGCTCCAGCTCAGTCTGATTAAATGGACAGCGTTTGTGAACACCAGTTTTCAGATCTTGCCACAGATTGTCGATTGGATTTAGATCTGGACTTTGACTGGCCCTTTCTAACACATATATATGTTTTGTTTTAAACCATTCCATTGTTGCCCTGGCTTTATGTTTCGGGTCATTGTCCTGCTGGAAGGTGAACCTCCACCCCAGTCTCAAGTCTTTTGCAGTCTCCAAGAGGTTTTCTTACAAATTTGCCCTGTATTTGGCTCCATACATCTTCCCATCAACTCTGACCAGCTTCCCTGTCCCTGCTGAAGAGATGCACACCCCCAGCATGATGCTGCCACCACCATATTTGACAGCGGGGATGGTGTGTTCAGAGTGACGTGCAGTGTTAGTTTTCCGCCACAGAGAGCGTTTTTCATTTTGTCCAAAAAATACCATTTTGGTCTCATCTGACCAGAGCAACTTCTTCCACATGGTTGCTGTGTCCCCCACATGGCTTGTGGCAAAATGCAAATGGGACTTCTTATGCTTTCTGTTAACAATGCCTTTCTTCTTGCCACTCTTCCATAAAGGCCAACTTTGTACAGTGCATGACTAATAGTTGTCCTATGGACAGATTCCACCACCTGAGCTGTAGATCTCTGCAGCTCGTCCAGAGTCACCATGGGCCTCTTGACTGCATTTCTGATCAGCGCAGTCCTTGTTCGGCCTGTGAGTTTAGGTAGATGGCCTTGTCTTGGGAGGTTCACAGTTGTGCCATACTCCTTCCATTTCTGAATGGTCGCTTGAACAGTGCTCCGTGGGATGTTCAAGGCATAGGAAATCTTTTTGTAGCCTAAGCCTCCTTTAAATTTGTCAATTACTTGATCCCTGACCAGTCTGGTGTGTTCTTTGGACTTTACGGTCTCGTTGCTCCCAATATTCTCTTAGACAACCTCTGAGGCCCTCAAAGAGCAGCTGTATTTGTACTGACATTAAATTACACACAGGTGCACTCTATTTAGTCAATAGCACTCATCAGGCACTGTCTATAGGCAACTGAATGCACTCTGATCAAAGGGTGCCGAATAATTATGCACACACCACTTAGCAGTTATTTATTAGTAAAAAAAATGTGGACTCATGTATGATTTTTGTTGCACTTCTCATGTGTACACCACTTTGTGTTGGTCTTTCATGCTGAATTCCAATACAATTGATTCATGTTTGTGGCAGTAATATGACAAAATGTGGAAAACTTCAAGGGGGCCGAATACTTTTGCAAACCACTGTATATATGTTTTGTTTTAAACCATTCCATTGTTGCCCTGGCTTTATGTTTAGGGTCGTTGTCCTGCTGGAAGGTGAACCTCCACCCCAGTCTCAAGTCTTTCGCAGATTCCAAGAGGTTTTCTTCCAAGTTTGCTCTGTATTTGGCTCCATCCATCTTCCCATCAACTCTGACCAGCTTCCCTGTCCCTGCTGAAGAGATGCATCCCCCGAGCATGATGCTGCCACCACCATATTTGACAGTGGGGGTGGTGTGTTCAGAGTGATGTGCAGTGTTCATTTTCCGCCACACAGAGCGTAGAGTGTTGCATTTTGTCCAAAAAGTTCAATTTTGGTCTCATCTGACCAGAGCACCTTCTTCAACATAGTTGCTGTGTCCCCCCACATGGCTTGTGGCAAACTGCAAATGGAACTTCTTATGCTTTCTGTTAAAGAGAGACACTGAAGCGAAAAAAAAATATATGATATAATGAATTGGTTGTGTACTATGAATAATTACTAGAAGATTAGCAGCAAAGAAAATATTCTCATATTTTTATTTTCAGGTATATAGTGTTTTTTCGCAGATTACATTAACCTATAATAATGTGCAGATTACACAACACTCAGCATTCAAAATGAGTCTTTCAGAGCAGTCTGTGAAGTAATGAACTCTCCTCTAGCAGAGGAAAAGTAAACAGTTCAATTACAGTTCAGATAATAACAGTCAGATAACAGCCGTTTCCACAACTAAGTTAGTGGGAGAGCTTAATAGCTTTTTGGCATAGAGATAACAACTGGAGTTTCTAAATTCTTCCTGTACTGGAAACAATTAGACTGATGTATCTGATCTTAATGTTTTTTTTCTTAGCTGTACTACACATACAAATCAGAATATCATCTTTTTTTTAAGCTTCAGTGTCTCTTTAACAATGTCTTTCTTCTTGCCACTCTTCCATAAATGCAAACTTTGTACAGTGCATGACTAATAGCTGTCGTATGGACAGTCTCCCACCTGAGCTGTAGATCTCTGCAGCTCGTCCAGAGTCGCCATGGGCCTGTTGACTGCATTTCTGATCAGCGCTCTCCTTGTTCGGCCTGTGAGTTTAGGTGGATGGCCTTGTCTTGGGAGGTTTACAGTTGTGCCATACTCCTTCCATTTCTGAATGATCGCTTGAACAGTGCTCCGTGGTATGTTCCAGGCATAGGAATTGTTTTTGTAGCCTAAGCCTGCTTTAAATTTCTCAATAACTTTATCCCTGAACTGTCTGGTGTGTTCTTTGGACTTCATGGTGTTGTTGCTCCCAATATTCTCTTAGACAATCTCTGAGGCCCTCACAGAGCAGCTGTATTTGTACTGACATTAGATTACACACAGGTGCACTCTATTTAGTCATTAGCACTCAGACATCAAGTAATGTCTATGGGCAAATAACTTCCCTCAGATTATTTTTTTTTTCTGTTTTAAGAAACAAAAGTTTAAATTTTGTTTTATGTGTTTTATATTTGTTCACTTTTTAAAAAAAAGTTTAACAAAGTTGTTGCAAATTGCAATAAAATATTTATTATAACATGTTCCCTGTTGGATTCTATGTATTGAACAATGTATGTATAACTACTAGCTGGTGATGATTGATAACCATCAGGCTCTTGCTTGCCTGGCATATTTTTATGTCGGTTGTATGCACCACAAAATATATTTACTGTAACACACAAATGTTCATTTGTCAAGGTTTAGAGATTTGCAATATTTTTCAAGCATAATTTGTTTCTTGCCTTACATCAAATTTGATGATATGGGGGTCAAACACCTCTCCTAGTTATTAACAAAGAATTCACTGTATCGGTTGAAAAGGGCACCTGGCCTACATCTATGAAAAGTGCGCCGCCATAGAGATCAAAGTTATTTCTGGAAATATGGGCTTCTACAAGGTGTATAAAAGTGCACCTGAGTTTTGATATAGGCTACAAGCCCAAATTATTTCAATCCCCGCTATCCATGGCCAGACCCGAAGTTGTTATATGGGCTACACCTGGTGCATTATTTGTCGCCGAAGTTGGTATATATGTGCTCTACCAGGCGCCCTATCCTGTTTAAGGATATCAAAATTCACCCTTGGATACAATATTAAGTAGCCAAGATGTAAAGTCTTTGTTCAGCTTTTTAAACCAAATCTTTCATGCCATATTATATGATTTTGTTTAAAGCGGATCCGATATGAAACCGTAAATATAATAACAAGTCACTTGTCTATGTATCTTGTCTAAAGTTTAGATGGTTTACTCAGCAAATCTAGCTGCAAACACCTTCAACAGTGTATTTTTCAACAGTACTATTTTTTCCTGTGATACAATGGGATCAACCATGTATTCTGCTTGTCAGTCAATATTACACAATTACACTCAAGGCAAGCTTATCTGTATCTAGGCATGCTATTCTGCATATCTGCATATTCTTTGAATATTCCACTCCTATCTCCTCTATTACACAGAACACTGATCTGTATTCTGTATCTGCACTGCAACTCTCAGATTGTGATTACTCTGCCCCTGAAATCTATAGCTAGCAACACCCTTTTTAAACAACCCAGACTGAAATCACACAATCCCTTGCAAACACCAAGGCGTTTTCGAGAAGCTGTGGGCATGGCTTGCTTAGTTTATAGGAAATTAGGGTATTAAAAAACACAAGTATTTTCCTTAAGGAATGCCCTATAAACTATATGTAATGAAAACAATTATGCAATGAGTAAAAGTTCATCTCGGATCCACTTTAATAAATCTCTGACATCACTCGTTGTTCGAGGCACAGGGTATAACTTCCATAAGATGGCTTGGCAGTAGCGTAAGTCAATATTGGTTTTGAGGCAGCAGGTAACGGCTGCAGGGTAGACATGCCCTTCCAGAAGTCCAGAAGTTGAAGTTGTCAAAGCAGCAGAGGTAGGTATCATAAGGTTTGACACAGCAGCAGGTAATAATGTCAGCAGCGGTACAGGTCCTCGGCCCCTAGAGAGACCTGGATTGAAGGTTATAAAGTCCAGCAGTTGAAGTTGTCACAGCAGCAGAGGTAGGTATCGCAAGGTTTGACACAGCAGCAGGTAATAATGTCAGCAGCGGTACAGGTCCTCGGCCCCTAGAGAGACCTGGATTGAAGGTTATAAAGTCCAGCAGTTGAAGTTGTCACAGCAGCAGAGGTAGGTATCATAAGGTTTGACACAGCAGCAGGTAATAATGTCAGCAGCGGTACAGGCCCTCGGCCCCTAGAGAGACCTGGATTGAAGGTTATAAAGTCCAGCAGTTGAAGTTGTCACAGCAGCAGAGGTAGGTATCATAAGGTTTGACACAGCAGCAGGTAATAATGTCAGCAGCGGTACAGGCCCTCGGCCCCTAGAGAGACCTGGATTGAAGGTTATAAAGTTCAGCAGTTGAAGTTGTCCCAGCAGCAGAAGTAGGTATCATAAGGTTTGACACAGCAGCAGGTAATAATGTCAGCAGCGGTACAGGCCCTCGGCCCCTAGAGAGACCTGGATTGAAGGTTATAAAGTCCAGCAGTTGAAGTTGTCACAGCAGCAGAGGTAGGTATCGCAAGGTTTGACACAGCAGCAGGTAATAATGTCAGCAGCGGTACAGGTCCTCGGCCCCTAGAGAGACCTGGATTGAAGGTTATAAAGTCCAGCAGTTGAAGTTGTCACAGCAGCAGAGGTAGGTATCATAAGGTTTGACACAGCAGCAGGTAATAATGTCAGCAGCGGTACAGGTCCTCGGCCCCTAGAGAGACCTGGATTGAAGGATATAATGTCCAGCAGTTGAAGTTGTCCCAGCAGCAGAAGTAGGTAGCATAAGGTTTGACACAGCAGCAGGTAATAATGTCAGCAGCGGTACAGGCCCTCGGCCCCTAGAGAGACCTGGATTGAAGGTTATAAAGTCCAGCAGTTGAAGTTGTCACAGCAGCAGAGGTAGGTATCGCAAGGTTTGACACAGCAGCAGGTAATAATGTCAGCAGCGGTACAGGCCCTCGGCCCCTAGAGAGACCTGGATTGAAGGTTATAAAGTCCAGCAGTTGAAGTTGTCACAGCAGCAGAGGTAGGTATCGCAAGGTTTGACACAGCAGCAGGTAATAATGTCAGCAGCGGTACAGGCCCTCGGCCCCTAGAGAGACCTGGATTGAAGGTTATAAAGTTCAGCAGTTGAAGTTGTCCCAGCAGCAGAAGTAGGTATCATAAGGTTTGACACAGCAGCAGGTAATAATGTCAGCAGCGTTACAGGCCCTCGGACCCAAGAGAGACCAGGATTGAAGGATATAATGTCCAGCAGTTGAAGTTGTCACAGCAGCAGAGGTAGGTATCGCAAGGTTTGACACAGCAGCAGGTAATAATGTCAGCAGCGGTACAGGCCCTCGGCCCCTAGAGAGACCTGGATTGAAGGTTATAAAGTCCAGCAGTTGAAGTTGTCACAGCAGCAGAGGTAGGTATCGCAAGGTTTGACACAGCAGCAGGTAATAATGTCAGCAGCGGTACAGGTCCTCGGCCCCTAGAGAGACCTGGATTGAAGGTTATAAAGTCCAGCAGTTGAAGTTGTCACAGCAGCAGAGGTAGGTATCATAAGGTTTGACACAGCAGCAGGTAATAATGTCAGCAGCGGTACAGGTCCTCGGCCCCTAGAGAGACCTGGATTGAAGGATATAATGTCCAGCAGTTGAAGTTGTCCCAGCAGCAGAAGTAGGTAGCATAAGGTTTGACACAGCAGCAGGTAATAATGTCAGCAGCGGTACAGGCCCTCGGCCCCTAGAGAGACCTGGATTGAAGGTTATAAAGTCCAGCAGTTGAAGTTGTCACAGCAGCAGAGGTAGGTATCGCAAGGTTTGACACAGCAGCAGGTAATAATGTCAGCAGCGGTACAGGTCCTCGGCCCCTAGAGAGACCTGGATTGAAGGTTATAAAGTCCAGCAGTTGAAGTTGTCACAGCAGCAGAGGTAGGTATCATAAGGTTTGACACAGCAGCAGGTAATAATGTCAGCAGCGGTACAGGTCCTCGGCCCCTAGAGAGACCTGGATTGAAGGATATAATGTCCAGCAGTTGAAGTTGTCACAGCAGCAGAGGTAGGTATCGCAAGGTTTGACACAGCAGCAGGTAATAATGTCAGCAGCGGTACAGGCCCTCGGCCCCTAGAGAGACCTGGATTGAAGGTTATAAAGTCCAGCAGTTGAAGTTGTCACAGCAGCAGAGGTAGGTATCGCAAGGTTTGACACAGCAGCAGGTAATAATGTCAGCAGCGGTACAGGCCCTCGGCCCCTAGAGAGACCTGGATTGAAGGTTATAAAGTTCAGCAGTTGAAGTTGTCCCAGCAGCAGAAGTAGGTATCATAAGGTTTGACACAGCAGCAGGTAATAATGTCAGCAGCGGTACAGGCCCTCGGACCCAAGAGAGACCAGGATTGAAGGATATAATGTCCAGCAGTTGAAGTTGTCACAGCAGCAGAGGTAGGTATCGCAAGGTTTGACACAGCAGCAGGTAATAATGTCAGCAGCGGTACAGGCCCTCGGCCCCTAGAGAGACCTGGATTGAAGGTTATAAAGTCCAGCAGTTGAAGTTGTCACAGCAGCAGAGGTAGGTATCGCAAGGTTTGACACAGCAGCAGGTAATAATGTCAGCAGCGGTACAGGTCCTCGGCCCCTAGAGAGACCTGGATTGAAGGTTATAAAGTCCAGCAGTTGAAGTTGTCACAGCAGCAGAGGTAGGTATCATAAGGTTTGACACAGCAGCAGGTAATAATGTCAGCAGCGGTACAGGTCCTCGGCCCCTAGAGAGACCTGGATTGAAGGATATAATGTCCAGCAGTTGAAGTTGTCCCAGCAGCAGAAGTAGGTAGCATAAGGTTTGACACAGCAGCAGGTAATAATGTCAGCAGCGGTACAGGCCCTCGGCCCCTAGAGAGACCTGGATTGAAGGTTATAAAGTCCAGCAGTTGAAGTTGTCACAGCAGCAGAGGTAGGTATCGCAAGGTTTGACACAGCAGCAGGTAATAATGTCAGCAGCGGTACAGGCCCTCGGCCCCTAGAGAGACCTGGATTGAAGGTTATAAAGTCCAGCAGTTGAAGTTGTCACAGCAGCAGAGGTAGGTATCGCAAGGTTTGACACAGCAGCAGGTAATAATGTCAGCAGCGGTACAGGCCCTCGGCCCCTAGAGAGACCTGGATTGAAGGTTATAAAGTTCAGCAGTTGAAGTTGTCCCAGCAGCAGAAGTAGGTATCATAAGGTTTGACACAGCAGCAGGTAATAATGTAAGCAGCGGTACAGGCCCTCGGACCCAAGAGAGACCAGGATTGAAGGATATAATGTCCAGCAGTTGAAGTTGTCACAGCAGCAGAGGTAGGTATCGCAAGGTTTGACACAGCAGCAGGTAATAATGTCAGCAGCGGTACAGGCCCTCGGCCCCTAGAGAGACCTGGATTGAAGGTTATAAAGTCCAGCAGTTGAAGTTGTCACAGCAGCAGAGGTAGGTATCGCAAGGTTTGACACAGCAGCAGGTAATAATGTCAGCAGCGGTACAGGTCCTCGGCCCCTAGAGAGACCTGGATTGAAGGTTATAAAGTTCAGCAGTTGAAGTTGTCCCAGCAGCAGAAGTAGGTATCATAAGGTTTGACACAGCAGCAGGTAATAATGTCAGCAGCGGTACAGGCCCTCGGACCCAAGAGAGACCAGGATTGAAGGATATAATGTCCAGCAGTTGAAGTTGTCACAGCAGCAGAGGTAGGTATCGCAAGGTTTGACACAGCAGCAGGTAATAATGTCAGCAGCGGTACAGGTCCTCGGCCCCTAGAGAGACCTGGATTGAAGGTTATAAAGTCCAGCAGTTGAAGTTGTCACAGCAGCAGAGGTAGGTATCGCAAGGTTTGACACAGCAGCAGGTAATAATGTCAGCAGCGGTACAGGCCCTCGGCCCCTAGAGAGACCTGGATTGAAGGTTATAAAGTTCAGCAGTTGAAGTTGTCCCAGCAGCAGAAGTAGGTATCATAAGGTTTGACACAGCAGCAGGTAATAATGTCAGCAGCGGTACAGGTCCTCGGCCCCTAGAGAGACCTGGATTGAAGGATATAATGTCCAGCAGTTGAAGTTGTCCCAGCAGCAGAAGTAGGTAGCATAAGGTTTGACACAGCAGCAGGTAATAATGTCAGCAGCGGTACAGGCCCTCGGCCCCTAGAGAGACCTGGATTGAAGGTTATAAAGTCCAGCAGTTGAAGTTGTCACAGCAGCAGAGGTAGGTATCATAAGGTTTGACACAGCAGCAGGTAATAATGTCAGCAGCGGTACAGGCCCTCGGCCCCTAGAGAGACCTGGATTGAAGGATATAATGTCCAGCAGTTGAAGTTGTCCCAGCAGCAGAAGTAGGTAGCATAAGGTTTGACACAGCAGCAGGTAATAATGTCAGCAGCGGTACAGGCCCTCGGACCCAAGAGAGACCAGGATTGAAGGATATAATGTCCAGCAGTTGAAGTTGTCACAGCAGCAGAGGTAGGTATCGCAAGGTTTGACACAGCAGCAGGTAATAATGTCAGCAGCGGTACAGGTCCTCGGCCCCTAGAGAGACCTGGATTGAAGGTTATAAAGTCCAGCAGTTGAAGTTGTCACAGCAGCAGAGGTAGGTATCGCAAGGTTTGACACAGCAGCAGGTAATAATGTCAGCAGCGGTACAGGCCCTCGGCCCCTAGAGAGACCTGGATTGAAGGTTATAAAGTTCAGCAGTTGAAGTTGTCCCAGCAGCAGAAGTAGGTATCATAAGGTTTGACACAGCAGCAGGTAATAATGTCAGCAGCGGTACAGGTCCTCGGCCCCTAGAGAGACCTGGATTGAAGGATATAATGTCCAGCAGTTGAAGTTGTCCCAGCAGCAGAAGTAGGTAGCATAAGGTTTGACACAGCAGCAGGTAATAATGTCAGCAGCGGTACAGGCCCTCGGCCCCTAGAGAGACCTGGATTGAAGGTTATAAAGTCCAGCAGTTGAAGTTGTCACAGCAGCAGAGGTAGGTATCATAAGGTTTGACACAGCAGCAGGTAATAATGTCAGCAGCGGTACAGGCCCTCGGCCCCTAGAGAGACCTGGATTGAAGGATATAATGTCCAGCAGTTGAAGTTGTCCCAGCAGCAGAAGTAGGTAGCATAAGGTTTGACACAGCAGCAGGTAATAATGTCAGCAGCGGTACAGGCCCTCGGCCCCTAGAGAGACCTGGATTGAAGGTTATAAAGTTCAGCAGTTGAAGTTGTCCCAGCAGCAGAAGTAGGTATCATAAGGTTTGACACAGCAGCAGGTAATAATGTCAGCAGCGGTACAGGTCCTCGGCCCCTAGAGAGACCTGGATTGAAGGTTATAAAGTTCAGCAGTTGAAGTTGTCCCAGCAGCAGAAGTAGGTAGCATAAGGTTTGACACAGCAGCAGGTAATAATGTCAGCAGCGGTACAGGCCCTAGGCCCCTAGAGAGACCTGGATTGAAGGTTATAAAGTCCAGCAGTTAAAGTTGTCACAGCAGCAGAGGTAGGTATCGCAAGGTTTGACACAGCAGCAGGTAATAATGTCAGCAGCGGTACAGGTCCTCGGACCCAAGAGAGACCAGGATTGAAGGCTATAATGTCCAGAAGTTGAAGTTGTCACAGCAGCAGTTGTAGGTATCATGAGGTTTGACACAGCAGGTAATGGCAGCAGTACAGGCCCTCAAACACTAGAGACCTGGGCAGAAAAGTATAACGTCAGGTAGCTGAGTTGGCGGCCGCAGAAGTAATTTTGTTTTGGTTAGAGGCAGCAGAAATTATTTTTAAATAAAATACATTAGTTCCAGCCAGGCAGCGGTTGCGAAGCCGCAGTTGGACCCTCGCCACAGCTCGAACATCACTATTTTTCAACCCGGACAACACACAGAGTTTTTTTTTTAAAAAATGCAGCAGCAGTCAGCAGACAGTGTTGGAGTAGTATCAGCAGGCCGTGAACCCTCACTGTGGTACCACGGCACTTATTTTTATAACAAAATAATTGGGTTCAGCAGGAGTAATTTTTTTGGACAGCCGAGTATGTATTGTAGCACCCAAGCCTTTTTTTTTTCTTTTTTTTTATTTTTACTTTTAATTTGTTACATCAGTTGTGCCCTTGCCACAGGTGGGACATCACTATTTTTCTACCTGGACACCGCATAGAGTTATGAATTTTTTAAAAATAAATGCTGCAATAGATGTTTTTTGGATAAAAGTGGATCCGAGATGAACTTTTTCTCATTGCATAATTGTGTTTGTTACATATAGTTTAAAGGGCATTCCTTAAAGAGAACCAGAGATGAAGTACCCTCATGTATTTTACCTTATAAATCAGTGGGAACATGACAGTAAACACCTAATCTGCTCTTTGTTTCATTGTTCTCTGTTTAATCTGACTGTTATCACCTCTGATAAGAATCCCCGACTGAGCTCAGTCTAGCTTTGCTACGGAAAGATTATAGCCGAGTCTGTCTTCTCTGGTGTCTTTTCAAGCCCAAGCCTGCCCCCTTGTGGCTCTGCTATAATGACTGAGCTATAATTATTCCCTGCAAAGACAGAGTGAATGCTCAGTCCGGGATTCTTATCACAGCAGATAACAGACACTTTTAGCAGTGATGATGAAACAGAGAGCATGGTAAGTGTTTTCTCTCATGTTCTTACTGATATATATGGTAAAATACACAAGGGTGCTTCGTCTCTGGTTCCCTTTAAGGCAAATATACTTGTTTTGTTTAAATACCCTAATTTCCTATAAACTAAACAAGGCACACACACAACTTCTTAATAGAACCTTGGCGCTTGCAAGGGATTGTGGAATTTCAGTATGGGCAGGTGAAAAAGGTGTTAATATCTATAGCTTTCAGAGGCATAGTTTCACAATCTGAGAGATGAAGTGCAGATATAGATCAATTGCCTTTGTAATGGAGGAAATAGGAGTGCAGTTTTCTCACAAAATTCAGATATGCAGATTTGCATGCCTAGACACAGATAAGCGTGCCTGCCTATGTGTGTAATTGTGTAATAGTGACAAGCAGAAAACATTTCTGCTCACATTGTATCACAGGAAAAAATAATATTGATGAAAAATATACCGTTGAAGCTGTTTACAGCTAGATTTGCTGTGTAAACCATCTAAACTTTAGACAAGATAGAGTATATAGACAAGTGACTTATTATATTTAGTTTTTCATCTCGGATCCGCTTTACATTAAAAAATTTTTGGGAGATTGTATCCAATTAATATATAATTTTGCGGGAGAGCGTGCGAGGGATTATGACCAGACCCTTTTACTCACTCTCTGGAATCAGTGACAGGGCCTTTGAACTGGTCATTGATCCAGGACTCATTCATTTTAATAAATGTGAGTCTGTCCACATTTTCTGCGGACAGACGGGTCCGGTAGTCGGTGACCACCCCACCTGCGGCACTGAATACCCGCTCAGAAAGCACACTGGAGGCGGGGCATGACAGAACCTGCAGTGCGTACTGAGCAAGCTCAGGCCAGGTGTCCAGCTTCTTCACCCAATACTCCATGGGGTCATCTGTATCCATATTGTCTGTTGCACTGGATGACCCCAAGTAGTCATTCACCATGCGAACCAGCCGTTGGTGGTGATGACTACTGCTGCCGATAGTGCTGCTGCTGGTGGGAGTATTGGGTGATTGGGGCGTATAAAATCCCCTCATCACAGCCAGCAGATTAACAGGTCGGGTGGGGTTGGTGCTCGTATTACCGCCACCACACCTCTGCTGGCTGTGACTAGCTGGCTGTCGCTGAGTAGTATGGGAAAGCGGAGGTTCAGGTGGTGGTGGAAAGGCCTGCTCCACTCGCCTGATTAAATCCTGCCGGATCGCTGACATTCGGGAGCTAAATTGTTGGGTACATCCCATTAACTCCCCCACTTTCCCCTTGCAGCGTGGGTCCAATATGGTGGCCACCCACAGATCATCCCTCGCTTTCAGTCGGATTATCCGGGGGTCCTTCCTGAGGCAGAGGAGCATGTGAGCAGCCATGTGGGAGAGATGACCGCTTTCCACCTCTTCCTGGCTGTCAGAAAGGGCATTTTCTGCTTCATGCTCCTGCTGCTCATTAAGGTCGTCCCACCCCCGGACGATTAGCTCTCCCGCATGTTCAGGCCCTGACTCTGTCACCACCACCACCTCCTCCTCCTCCTCCTCCTCCTGGGCCTGAGCATCCTGGGGCTCTCCACCACTTGCCCCAGCATGGACTTCCTCCGCCAATTCTATCAGGTGGCCCAGTGTCCTGTCCAGCATTAGCACAAGGGGGAGCACTTCTGAAATGTTGCAGTGCTCCATGCTGACCACCTTAGTAGCCTCATCAAAAGGCGCCAAAACATTGCAGATCTCCCTGATCTGCCGCCACTGGTCCCCAGTCAGATTCTCCGGAGGTGGTCTTGACGAATGGGAGGAGGAGGCTGAAGACAGGTAATGGATGACCGCCATTTTTTGCTCCAACAACCTTCTCAACATGTACAGTGTGGAGTTCCACCGCGTCTGGCAGTCAACCATCAGCTTGTGCTGCGGCAAGCTGTGGATGCGCTGCAGTTTGGCCAAGGACGCGGTGGAGGTTGCGGAGCGTCTAATGTGGCCACACACTTTACGTGCCAAAAGCACGACGTCACTCAAACCCTCATAGGTTCGCAGAAACCGTTGCACGATGAGGTTGAGGACATGTGCGAGGCAAGGCAGGTGTGTGTAGCCACCAGTACGAATGGCGGCCAGAATGTTGGTGCCATTGTCTGACACCACATTACCTGTCAACAGATCTCGGGGGGTCAGCCAATGCTGGATCTGCTCCTGTAGGACAGACAGGATCACATCTCCCGTCAGACTCCTGTGTTGCACTGGCTCCATCCTCAGCACAGCTTGACAGCGCTTGTGCTGTAGATTAGCGTAACAGCGTGGCCGCTTGCTGGGAGGCTCAGCAGCGGCCTGACCTGCTACAGAAGAAGTGGCAGAAGGGAGGGAGATGGGCCTCCCCTTGACCCCCCGGGGCGGCACCACCAGAGCCCCACAGCTCATACCCTCCCCAGCGCCATGAAGGGTGACCCAGTGAGCTGTCACAGTCAAATAGCGTCCCTGCCCATGCCTGCTGGTCCAGGCATCGGTAGTGAGGTGCACCCTTCCACAAACCGCGTAGTCCAACGAAAGGGATACACGCCCAGCTACATCCAGGTGTAGGGCAGGGATAGCAACTCGGGAAAAGTAATGGCGGCTGGGGACCCGCCATTGTGGAGCCAAACAGCTCATCAGTTGGCGGAAGGGGGCACTTTCCACAAACTGATAGGGCAAGAGCTGTTGGGCCAACAGCTTTGCCACGAGCCCATTGTTGCGTAGCGCTATGGGATCATTAGGGGGGAGAGGCCTCTTCCGTGCAACCATCTCAGTGAGAGAGGCCTGGCGCTGGGCGGCAACATTTTGTGGGGAGGATACAGCTGGTGATGAGCACACCGTCAAGGTCTGGTTGCCGCCACCAGCCTGGCGTGCAGAGGGAACAGCCATGCAGTGGGACTGCGCAGGTTGCACAGGACGCACAGAGGAACGGCTGAGAGGAACTGCTGCATCTCCTCCTGCCGCACTCTGTGCACTGCTGCCTTTACCTTGGCTGGTATTTTTTTTTATTAAGTCCCACTGCACAATATGACTTGTTTTAAGGTGGGAATGCAAACCTGATGTCCCAAACCCAGATGCTGCTTTCCCTCTGCTCACCGTCACACTGCACAGGTTACACACTGCACGGGAAGGATCCTGTGAGTGATCAGTGAAATAGTCCCATGCTTGGGAGGTCCGGCCCTTTCTCTTGGTGTTGACCGGTCGCTGACCAGCATGGGACTGGGTGCTCACAGATGGTGCTGCAGGCTGCTGGACAAGCTGCTGCTGCTGCTGTGTTTGGCCCTGCTGATTAAGCATGCTGCTGCTGCTGCCTATCACACCACCAGCGGAGTCCATGCCCCCCCTAGACTCCACCTGATGCACCCTCCTGACCGATGGACGCCTAACAGGTTCACTTTCACTGCTGCTGTTCGGTGAATTAGTTGGCGTCCAATTTTTGTCGGCCACCTCATCATCACCCACACAAGACAAATCGTCCTCCAAATGGGGACTTGACAATTCCCGACGACGAGTGACTGGGGCATTTCTTGGTGGAGTGGATGGAGAAAAAACTGGACCCACTTCATTCACCACATCCTCCACCAAACTTTGTGAATTGGGTCCCATAGTCTCATGCAGGGCTTCTCCCCACAATTGTCCAATATTACCCTCGTCAGCATTACCTTCAAAAAGATTGGGGGAGAAGCCAGACTCTGCAACATGACCAGCTGCCACAGAGTCTTCCCTGCTATTTGCACTGCTGCCACTGCACATCAGCTCTTCAGATTGGGTGGAGGGCTCCGCACCGATCCAGTCAACCAATGAGGCCGCATCCTGCTTGCCAATGATGCGGCGCCCAGTGGTTGGGAACATAGAAGTGATCCGGGGAGTTCCCCTGCTGCGCCCAGGAAGAACCTCAACCTGATCTGTTTCTGCAACATTGCTGGGCCCTGCCTGCTGCTGGCGTCCTGATGAGGAGGAGCCACCTCGTCCACCAACACTCTTGATGTGCCTCATTTTTTAAATTTTTTTTTTGGGGTCGGGGACAGTAATTAAATTAAAGAAGAAGGGAGGGGACTTACAGGCAATCAATGAAGAAAATCAATGAAATAAATGAAGAAAAAAAGTATAAATGAAAAACTGACACTATGAAAAAGAAATAAAATACACTACACTATCTAGCTTTATCTAACCACTCTCACTGACTTACTAATTTCAAAATACTCTCAGTCACTTGTCACTCAATACTATATCTATCACACTAAATCTGTCTCTCACTCACACTACTAATACAGGCCTGATCTAACTTCAAACTGCTCTCACACTGTCTACAATCACACTACAATCTAATCTATCTCTCACTACTACTAGTATCTATCTAATATATATAGCAATAATAGCAATCACAGTGAAAAAAAATGTCTCAACAGCACACAATATAATAATGCAGCTCTGAGCTCTCTCTTTCACAATTCTCCTCTAACTAAAACCCACACATGACATCAGCATAAGCCTGTCTTATATACTAGAGGGGTGGGATAGACTCTGATAGGTTGCTAGGATGTGGTTGCTAGGGCCTGTGATTGGTGTAAATTTATGAGGACAGTTATTGGACAGTACTTTTCCGTTTAAATCAGGGGTCTCAAACTCGCGGCCCGCGGGCCATTTGCGGCCCGCGATACAATATTTTGTGGCCCCAGGGCCCCAGAGCTTGTAGGGGCCCCCAGTGGCTACAAGAGGAAAAAAATTTTTTTCAAATCGGCCTTATAGTTTTTGAGAAAATCGATTTTAAAGTTGCAAAGGAAAAAAATACACATTTAAAAACCCGCCGACTTTAATGGTTAATAGCAAATCCACCTTAAATGCTAGAAACCCTAAATTTGCAGGATATGTTAAGGAGATCATTAGGAATAAGAGGAAAAAACAATTTTTCAAAAAGACCTTATAGTTCTTGAGAAAATCGATTTTAAAGTTTCGAAGGAAAATAGTATACTTTTAAATGCGGTAAATGTCACTTTTAGTAGCAAGCCTAACGGTAGTGTAATTTTACATGTATCAAAAGAAAGAGCAATACATTTCCTGACAGAGTTTCCAGGGGGTCCATACGCAGCCGCAGCGCTTTGGCCAGGGATCGCTATACAGCCGTAATATGGCTGTATGAAGATTCCGGGCATTTTTTCCTATTTTCCCAATTTTTTTTTTTATGTTTAGAGTGGGCGGGCAGAGGCGGTGATCCGCCGCGATTGACGTCAGGAGGGGCAGAGCTGAAGCTGAAAGCTCTGCCCCTTCCAGGAAATGCCGGCGGATTGCCCCCGGGGCGATTTGGGGGCTCTGCAGCCCTCGTTTTGCGGCGGGGACACGTGAACTCCCTTATGCGGCCCAGCCTCATCCTGACTTTGCCTCCTGCGGCCCCCGGGTAAATTGAGTTTGAGACCCCTGGTTTAAATCAAATTTCCGTATATTTATACGGATTTCCGCATTACATACACGGAATTACGCTTTTTTTTACCGCGCTAAATTTCCTCTGATCATGATTGGTCAACTCATTCCACATCTCCTCATTGGTCAATTCATTCCGGTTCCGTTTGGTCGGATTTCCGCGGAATTCCGCATTCCGGATTGTAAATTCCGGATTCCGCAGAACGATCCGGAAACCCAAATTCCGACGGAATTCGGAATTTTAGATTCCGCGGAATTCCGGAAGCCCATGCCTGCAGCTGAATGGTAATCATGCAATTCTGTGTTAGTCTGATTGAAGGCTGCAAGCTGACTGTGAATGGAAAGGACTCATTACAAACGCAAGCAATATTATGCAACAACATGCATGTAAGAAATCCAGAACTGTGTGGCTGCAGTTCAACTGCAGCAAGCCTTAGGGCCCATTCACACTAGAGCCTTTTGCTGGCGATTTCAGCAAAACACTCAAGCGCAATCGCTTTTTAAAGCGCTAGTGCAATGATACCCTATGGGCCCATTCTCACTTGGGCGATTTGCGTTAATCGCCGGGGATTAACGCAAATTGGCAAACATGTAGCCTGCACTATTTTCAGGCAATTTCCCGGCGATAGCATTTCAGTGCAATAGAAGCGCAAAATGCGATCGCGGAAAAATTGCTTTCGTGTCCAGTGATTTTTTTCACGTTAAATCGTGGAAAAATCACTCCCGCAGGGCGTTTTGCGCTTTTAAGTGTGAATGGGCCCATAGATGGATTCATGACAACATCCTGAGCTACTCTGAACTGCAGAGTGATTGCAGATAGTAATGTGACTCATTACAAATGCAATCAAAACCAAGCAACCAAATGCAGGCAGAGAAATCAAAACTGCTCAGTTGGTCCGCTGCAACCAACAGGAAGGATCCTTATAAACATCTTGAGATTTTATTTCCAGTTTTCTGCATCCCAGAATTGTATTTGCTTTAATTACCTTGTAGGTGTGTGTAAACATGTATATTAAATTTAAAGGATACCACAACTGAAATGTGACATAATGAGATAGACATGTGTATGTACAGTGCCTAGCACACAGATAACTATGCTGTGTTCCTTTTTTTCTTTCTCTGCCTGAAAGAGTTAAATATCAGGTATGTAAGTGGCTGACTCAAGGTGCGTACACACATGCGACTATAGTCGTTTGTAACGATCGTTCCCCGATCTTTACCAACGACGATCGTTACAAAAAACGAACCACCGACTATTAAGGCAAACGACGAACGAGCCAAATCGCTACAAAAGAAAGTTCTGTCTCGGCGGATTTTAACCAACGACGATCGTTTGCAAAAGTAGTACATCGTTGGAAACGATCGTTCGTACTAGGCTTGACATGCGCATTTCACTATTTCTCCATGGAACTTCTCATTTTTATGCGCAGGCGCAATAGTTGCTTTCTGTGATGTAACGTTCGTTCTAACGATCAGATCGTTACACACATTTTAAAACTACCTTTACTTAGGTCGTTCTTTCATCAATTAAAAGTTCGTTCGTCGTTCTTAACGAACGATCGTTGTCGCATGTGTGTACGTAGCATCAGTCCTGACTCAGACAGGAAGTGACTACAGTGTGACTCTCACTGATAAGAAATTCCAACTATAAAACACTTTCCTAGCAGAAAATGGCTTCTGAGAGCAAGAAAAAGGTAAAAAAGGGGAATTTCTTATCAGTGAGGGTCACACTGTAGTCACTTCCTGTCTGAGTCAGGACTGAGTCAGCCACTTACATACCTGATATTTAACTATTTCAGGCAGAGAAAGAAAAAAAGGAACACAGCATAGTTATCTGTGTGCTAGGCACTGTACATACACATGTCTATCTCATTATGTCACATTTCAGTTGGGGTATCCTTTAAGTCTTGCATGACAGTGGTCCTTTAAAGGGGAACTGAAGAGAGAGGTATATAGAGGCTGTCATGTTTATTTCCTTTTAGACAATACCAGTTGCCTGGCAGCCCTGCTGATCCTCTGCCTCTAATACTATTAGCCATAGCCCCTGAACAAGCATGAAGCAGATCAGGTGTTTCAGTGGTTCAGACTTATAAGTCTGATCTGACAAGACTAGCTGCATGCTTGTTTCTGGTTTTAATCAGATACTACTGCAGAGAAATAGACCAGCAGGGCTGCCAGGCAACTGGTATTGATTAAAAGGAAACAAACATGACAGCCTCCATATACCTCTCTCTTCAGTTCCCCTTTAAGTCTTCTCTGATTTTACATTTTCTCTTTAAATTTCACTCTGGAGCACTCTAGTTAGAGGGCAGAAATATTGGGAAGCATGACTCAAAAATTTTCTGTGTGCTTGAAAATGGGTAGCTGAGGTCTCTGGTTTTAATTACAGTCAGAGAGGGATATAAAAAGTTCTCTAGCTGACTAGTGTTCAAGTGATCCAGCGAGTCCTTTTATGTACCGAAAAGTGCCAACACGTTAAAGGATTTGCTTTTCACTTTGTTAAAAATGCTTCTACAAAGGCGAGTGATTGATTGCAAAGCTGCATTCATTTTTTTTATCTATCCCTAAAATGATTTTTAATCCAGTATACATTTATCATGACAGCTCTGACAATCCTGTCAATAGTGTGCATAGCCTGGGCCATTTCTTAGCAGAGAGCAGCAATATTCCATTTAGGCCGACTGCAGGCAGCTATTGTAGGATATTATCACCCTGGCAAGCTGTAATCCTGATAGATGCAGAAAGTAATCAAAGACCTGTAGCACGCCAGGCAGCGTGGGTAATATTTCCCAAGGTGTTGCTCCAAGAGGGTACAGCGAGCAGCAGGCAGGCACAGGCAGACAGTAACTATAATAAAAGACACTTATACAAGGTGGAGGAATATAAATAATACAACATGAATAATACATAATATGGAAATGGCTTCCTGGCAGCCGCTAAATGCAAATACACTAATGCACTGTAAATAAAGAACTATATATATATATATATATATATATATATATATATATATATATATATATATATATATATATATATATATATATATATATATATATGTATATCTACCATTTCCCCCAAAAAGGTCTTGATTAAGAACTGGTGTACAAAATAAAGGCAGCACTCCGGATCAAATACAAATAGCATCAAATGGTTTAATTACAGTGAAAGCCAAGTCCGGGGCCCCCCATGGGCCCCTCAGCAAAACTTTTATGCCCCCCCCCCATTGGTCAAACTCTTTCCCTTGCCAACCCCTTGTGACCCTTACAGCCTGGGGGTCCATTTTGTAAGGGTCATAAAACAAGTATGGTCATAATGATTCTGACACCCGTAACAAGTGTAGCCACTAAAAAAACACCTGATCTGAAGGATGGAGCCCTTTATTAGAGGGAGTGAAGTAGAAGTTTGGGCCCCCTTACAGCTCTGGGCCCACCTGCAGGTGCCGGGACTGCTCCTCTGTAGTTATGCCTCAGGTGGTGTCCCCGATGCAAATACCGTATGCAGGCAAGACAAACCTACACCAAGGTTTTATGAACTGGCACATTACCTTTTACGGACTAGCAACCAGCTGTTCACTGTGGGGTAGTCCGGTGGGTTATGTGGCTTGCCCACTCTTGTCTGCGTCACTTTGTGTGGGTCTCGGGCCTCTCGATTCCTCTGATCTCCCCAGTACCACTCCTCTAGTGAAGGGCCGACTAAACTTCCTTCCTGGATACAGTGGGAGAGAGTAGACACACTGGTGTGCGCAGACTGTGCTAGTGGTTGGTGTGTGCAATGAATCACTACTGTTATATTAGTGAAACTTGTTTTAATGCAATGTAACAACGTTAAAAACATCCTGACCTAGGGTTTTGGCTCTTGTCTTTGCTGGAGGACAAATGCGCCCATTACAGCGGGAGCTCTTACAGTGTACCTACCCTGAGGGGAAAAAAGAGTTAACAGATATACTTATTTCGATGTTGTATAGGCTCCCCTGACACCTACAGGCTCCTCACTAAGTCAGGCGGCGCTGTATCTTCCCACTGTAGCCCTTGTTTGTAGCTCCAATTGGAACCAGTTAGATCCCAGTGCATGCGCAGTCCACTCTGCAGTGCAGTCCGACTGACGTGACTGAAGCCTCTCTAATGGAGAAGATTGAAGATGAACGGAGCTGCCCAGGAGGAAGGCGATGGAGCCCACAAAGTACATGGGGCTGGAGGAAGCCCCAGGTAAGTATACATTTTCGATTTAACTTGTCTTAGGTACACTTTGAGATTAGGCATAAGGAGGTGTAAAGGTTGGACATTGGCAGGGATGGTGGTTAGGGTTAGGCATTGTCAAGGCCGGTTCTAGACTTTTTGCTGCCTGAAGCAAACTTGTGAGGATGGGCCCCCCTTGCCATTTGGAATGATCACACAGCACCCGTCAATTTACTCTGCTTTATTTAAAGTGAACCAGAAACGAAGCACCCTCATGTATTTTACCATATAGATCAGTGGGAACATTAGAGAAAGCACCTACCTCTGCACTGCACAGCTTGCTTCTAATCAGCCCTGATAAAATCCCCAACTGAGCATTCAGTCTGGCTTTGCTATAATGACTCAGCTATAATGATTCCTGAGCAGAGCCAGCAGGAGGCAAGCTTGGACTTGAAAAGACATGAGAAAACACAGATTGAGCTATAAATATTCCTGAGCAGAACCAGAGTGAATGCTCAGTCGGGGATTTTATCAGGGCTGATTAGAAGCAAGCTGTGCATTGCAGAATGAAACAGAAAGTATGATAGGTATTTTCTCTAATGTTCCCACTGATATATATGGTAAAATACATGAGGGTGCTTTGTCTCTGGTACACTTTAATG